>NW_028182023.1:0-123395 GCF_963576455.1 Neolamprologus multifasciatus | reverse complement strand
GGCTTGGAATGGTAGAAGGGGAACGGCTCTGCGGTCTTTTTTTGAAGGTCTGGATTCTGCCACACAAACTAGAAGTCCACTTGTTTGGTCTCTGTAAACGACTAGTCTGTTTGTTGTGGTGCTTGGGAAGTTGACGCCCTCTTGTGCTGCTAGGCAAAGGTCTCGAAAAGCATCTCGTCTCTCGCTGACTGTGAGGACACCTGAAGATGGTACTACCTCCCACTTTTCTTGGTCTCTGGTCTTGGATCTCATGAACTTTTTTGCAACCCTCCAGACCCACGCCACCATCCCAATCAGCCTTCTCAGGTTGCTGAATCGCCTTTCGTCGATTAGCTGTTGGGTTGCTACTCCTGCCAGTGGTCTTCTCGACTCTACGTGTGCTGAGTCCTGAGCTGCCTTGATGTGGAGTCTGGTAAGGACTGCAACAAAAGTCTTTTTCTGTAGCTGTGACCTTTTCTCGAGCTTGGGCAGCAACTTCTCCAGCGGATTTCTTCAGCCACTCATCTTCAGGAAGTTGGAGAAACTTTGGACCCGACTGCCACTCGGAGTCCTCGGTTAGGACATTTGGACTGGCCCCTCTGGTGAGAATGTCTGCGATGTTTGCTGACCCGGGAATCCACCACCAATCTTGGACATCAGTGCTACTCTGGATTTCACCAACGCGGTTTGCGAAGAAGGTCTGGAAACCGTAGCTCTCACGCTGGATTGCACCCAAGACTGTTTGGCTGTCGACGAGGTGGTACCATTTATTGACCTGGATTCTGCAGTGTCTCTGGAAGTAGGTCTTCAGACGGGCAGCAAAGACGGCGCCACACATCTCTGCTTTAATAGGATCGCCTTTGTGGTTGAGAGGCGTCAGTTTGGCTTTGGACTCTACTAGTCTCACGATGACACTATGGCTGCAGCTCCAGCGAAGGTACATCACTGCGCCATATGCATGTTCACTGCCATCAGAGAACGTGATGGCGCTGGGCTCTGCACAGGGATCTGGTGGAGTCAGGGCTCTAGTGAAATGCAGTTTCTTCAAGTCAGCATACTCTTCCAGAAGCTTTATGGGCATCTTCTCGGAGACCTCAGACAAGGCTGCGTCCCATGTGTCTTCGAGGCAGTGCTTTACTTTTGCTTCTTGGAAAGCTCTCCTTACCAGGATGGCACCCTTTTGTTTGACGGGAGTCACAAGACCGAGTGGGTCATATAGGCCGGAGACTTGGCTTAGCAGTTCTCGCCTGGTGAGTGGATAAGGTGTTTGCTCTCTGACTTCTTCTCTGAGCAGGTCTTGACCAAGGCGCATTTTCCGCCTTTTCTTTGAGAAGTTCACTGCAACCATGACATGAAGCTTGTCATCATTGATGGTGTAGCCAAGGCCAAGGGCTTTGTTGTCATCTTCAGTCAGCTGGTTCGGCAGGATCATAGTCTTTGGCTCTGATCGAGGCAAACTCTTTCTTTGACTCCTCCCTCCCACTTTGACTGGAGTAGACCCAAGGCTTCATGTAGAATCCTCCAGCTCTCAGGATGTGCTCGATGTTGGCTGTTAGGCGTCTCAGATGGTCAAGGTCATTGTGTGATGTCAGGATGTCATCGACGTAAGCATCTTCTTCCAGCACACGTTTCTCTTCTTTGAAGTGACTGAATGAAGGTAGGTTTGCAGTTTCTCTCATGGCGACTTGGGCTACGCAACCAGCAGGTTTGTCTCCAATGTTGACTCTTGTTATGGCATAGTCTTCTATGCCTGCATCTTCTGTGTCACGCCACAAGAATCTGTGCAAGTGGACCTCTCGATCTTCCAGCCAGACGGAGTTGTACATCTTGCGGATGTCACCAAGGGCAGCGTAGACACCAGCTCGGAACCTCAACAGGACAGCTCTTATCGGGTTCAGGACATCAGGACCTTTAATGAGGATGTCATTCAGGCTGAGGCCCCTGTACTTCTGGCTGCTGTTCCACACCAGCCTCACTGGGGTGGAGACCGAGTGTGGGTTTGGCGCGATGAGGTGGCTTATATACCATACTGGCCCAGTCCAACTCTGCAGGACTTCTTTGGACAGCTTCACTGCAGCTCTGCGGTTTACCATCTCATGAACTTGTGCAGCATAGGCCGTCTTCCATTCAGGTTCTTTAGATAGCTTCATCTCAGTTCTGATGAATGTTGCTTCTACCGCTTTCCTGTTATTTGGCAAGGTTGCTGGATCTTCCACCCATGGGTATTTGGCATGCCAATGTGGTTCACTGCTGTGGTCATCTCCAGTGGAATAAGTCAGGCCATTCCTCACGATCTCCATCTCCCTCTCTTCTGCGAGCGTCATTTCTTTACCCCCTGGCTGGCAGCTCCCACAACGACACCCTCCACATCTCGGCTGGCAAGCGGCTCCGATGCTTTCCCACCTCCACCACTTCAGAAAGTCTCTGCTGCTGGTAGCTGTGATGGATAGAGTCTCAGGGTGATCAGGATGCTGACAGGAAGCTAGGTCTTTAGTGAACTCTTGGTACTTGAATGCAGCAGCTCTCATTGATCTTGCGAAGTGAGTCTTGGAGGTGTGGGCCGTCAAGGTGACTTCCTCAAAGAGATCTGGATGCGTGCCCCCAATTGTCTTGCCAAGTGGACCATCCCAGAGAACCAGGTCACCGATGGAGCGGATCTTTTGGGGCACCAGCTGGCCTTCTTTATGGCTGATTAGAAGCTGGATCTCTCTGGGTCTGATGAGGTCTTGGAGAGGGATGTCAGGGAAGATCTTCTGTAGCTTCTGATGTGGAACATGTCTTTTCACTTCAGCAATCTTGTCAAGACCATAGCAAACTAACTGGTGAGCCTTTAAAGTTCCTCTTGAGGTGTTGACACGGATCTTGAGAAGGTAGCGCTTGGTTGCCACAGACACCTTCATACCTCCGACACCCTGGATGACAAGCATGACGTCTTCACTGCGAAGGTTGAGCTTACTTGCAGCTTTATGGGTTATGTAGTTTGTGTCAGATGCTAGATCAATCAGTGTCCCAACTCTCTGCCCATCATTGGCGATGACGTCAAGGAGCATCAGGATCACAGGGTACTCTTTTAGACCAGTCTCCTCCAGTAGACCTCTCTCTGCTGCCATGGAGTTGAAGGCTCGTGATGAGACGTTGCAGAAAGCTTCCCGACACCGCTGCGCTAGCTCTGGCGATAGTTTAGAGATGAACTCTTCTTGAACCTCTGTGTACCTCCTCCCCTCAGCTCTCGCCGGACCAGACTTGGGCCTTTGTGATAAGGGTCGTGGCAGGGGACAAAGAAGGTAATGATGCTGGTCTTTGCATTCTGGATTTCCACACAGGTAAGTCGTCTTTCTGCAGGGTTCGTCGTGGGATCTCGAGGCACCTCTTGCAGGCTCAAGTTGCTGCACTGCATCTTTTTCTCTTGTAACTTTGTGTTGGTTCTAAACCGTCTGCAGATGTAGAGCTTTCTCTTGTGTTTCGGGTCCCCACAGATGATGCAGCCTGCTGGATCAGTACTGGATTTAACTGACTTGGTACGGGCGTACTTTATTGGGAACTTTGTTCTCTCCTTGGCAGGGTCGATGTCTCTCAGCTGGTCTAACTGCTCGTAGATGGACTCTTGAGATCGGAGGTACGCAAGCAGCTTGTCAAACCGGTTCTGATGAGTCACAGCATTCTTTGGATCAGCAGCGTGGGTAAGCCAGTCTTTCTTTAGGGACTCAGGCAGCTTGCTCTCAATAGACTTTATTACTAATAGGTTCTTTATGGCGCTTGCTTGATCCAGCTCATTCAAATCATAGAGGGCCTTTTCAATTGCGTGGATAAGCTCTATAATTCTTCTAGGCTGGTTGCTACGGACAGGAGGGATAGCTTGAAGCTCCTCAATGATTTCAATGGCGATGGTGGCTTGATTTCCATAGCGGTTCTCAAGGACTCTGAAGATCTCATCGGCCGAGGTGTATGTGGACAGGCGCAGATCTTTGGCCACTTTATCGTCGAGGCTATCGAGAAGTTGGAATTTCTTTACTTCCATGGACCTGGTTGGTTCACCTTGCTTTTGCAGAGCCTCCCATTCCTTCCGCCATCTGTAGAACTCACGCTGGCTGCCGGTGAACTTTGGTAAAGCTGTGGCTTTCAGTTTTATGGCTGCGACCGGGGCCGCGTTGCGGACTGTGACAATTGCTTGGTCAGCATCTCTTTTAATTCTCTCTGCTTTGATCAGGGCTGCCTTCCCTGACACCAGCTGTGGAAGGCAGGTTTCGAGCTCCATTAGTCGACGATCACAATCTCGCCCCTCAGCAGGTGGAGCCCAGCGGTTCCATGTCTGGTGTGCCTGCTTAGCTTTCTTCACCAGTTCTTCCAGATGGTGGAGCATAAAATCATATGCCTCCAGGGGTGTATCAGGCTGAGTGGATGTGACGTTCTCACACACCATTTCTGCTGATTTTAGAGCAAGGGTCAGTTCTTTTTCACCATATGATGTCCACAGTGTCTCTCTGATCAGGTGCTTCACCTCCTTCAACTTCTGCTCACATTCTTTCTCCGTTTTCTTGATGTCTGCTCTCTGTTGGCCCATCAGCTCCGGTGTGCCCTCTGCTTCACACTGCGTGATGTAGGCGGCCTCAAGCTCCTCATTCACGTCAATCACTTTGGAGCCCTCTGCTGTGAGTCTCTTGAAGGAATCCTGCAGCTCCTCTACAGACATATCCATGTGGGTCCTTATTATGTGGTTGGTGAGTCTGGAAAACAGTCTCTTTGCAGTGGTTCGCTCCGTTTTCAGCTCTTCGAGTGACTTGGACTCAGCCATGCTGCTTTCTTGGTTATTGATTGGACAGGCAAACGGCAAGTTGCGATTTCCTCCAGGCCCCCAGGTGGAGTCTTCTCCGTCTTCGTGGTGAGCTTTTGTGGAGTCTTCACTGGTCAAGGCCGGTTTCTTTACTGGCCAGGGCGGTTTTTCACTGTCAAGTGTTCTCTGTCTGTGAGGTGCCCACACTTGAAAAAGACCAGACTTTGAATTTCACTCAACTTTATTTTGATATCTGATAGGTAGGTAGGTAGGTAGGTGAAAAACCGATAGCCCATCTAGTTCAAAGTCTTCCTCACAGTGGAAAGTGGATTGCTTGTTTGCTGTCCTCTCAGTATGTCGCACTCGGGTCAAATGACTGCTGCATGCATTTTAAGGCCTACTAGGCACGCCAGCCCTTGATTTCCCTAATTCAGCTCACCTGGCGGAGCGGCGCACACCAGGCTGTAGATTGCACAAGGTCTAAATCAGCAGCCATGCACAAGCAGCAGCACAGAGCAGGTAGTGGGCAGGAGGAGGAAGAGAAGAGCAACAGCCACACCTACTAGGTCAGCGCGACACATAGTCAGTGAAGGAATGTCAGGATTCTTGCTCAGAAAACCTTTTTTTGTAACAAAATATCGATTTCTGCTGTCCCTGTATCGATACATTATTAGCAAACAAAATATCACGATACTACACAGTATCGATTTGTCCCCCCACCCCTAGCATTTAACTGCATCATCAATGCCTCGGTGCAAAAAGTTGCAGAGCTGCCGGGATCAAGAAAGGCATATGTCTCAACAACCTTCGTCCCATTTTCCAACTTCACTTTTACTGGAATAACTGACAAGGTACATTCATTAGACCCGGCCCCAGTATGGCTACCAAAGTTTAAAGAAACAAGAGCATTTGAGACTGATGATTCTTTACAGACAGCTTTAGCTGCTTGCCACTGCCGTTCTTTTGAGTGTATGTGGAGAACAGTAGGGTGATTTTTATTACAGGTGTGGCACGTCAAACAATGTGGACAAGCTTTACTCATGTGGCCTCTCTGTAAGCAACCAAAGCATAAACCTTTACTCTTAAGGAATGTCACCTTTTCTTTGTTGGCTTTTAGTTTGAATGAGCTCTTTTCAGTTTGCTTTTCAAGAAAATCAAGAAGATCTTTAAATCTTGCTCTGCGATTGCACTTTTCTGTTATATCAACAACTATTATTCGCCATTTATAGCGAAGTCTAAAAGGCAACTTTGAAACAAGAATCCTCATATTGGTTGAATTTTCCAGCTCATCAAGAAACCCAGCTTCATCCATTGTGTTGAAGCAGCTTCTTAGAAAGAATGTGTAAGCTCGTAATGCTGAAGCATCATCAGACTTTAAAACTGACCAGTTAAGAGCCTTGTCTATAAATGCAGCTGTTATCTTTGCTCTGTTACCAAAATTCCACTAAAGCTGCTTTTTTGCCTCAAAATAAGCTGTCTGTGGACTCATGTGCATGCAACTTCTCACTAAAATTCTGGGCTGTTTTATAAACATTCAACAAAAATGGCCACAATGTACTCTGACACGCACTGAGCAGTTGACATACTCTGACACGCACTGAGCAGTTGACATACTCTGACACGCACTGAGCAGTTGTCATACTCTCACACGCACTAAGCAGTTGTCATACTCTCAAACGCAGTGAGCAGCTGTCATACTCTCACACGCACTGAGCAGCTGTCATACTCTCAAACGCATAAAGCAGTTGTCATACTCTGACACGCACTGAGCAGCTGATAAAGTCCCCCAAAGAAACCAAATTCCTAGAAATCCAAACATGGAAATGTTTGCACACAGTTGTCACTATGTGCAGAGGTCCACCCTACCAGCCAACCTCAGATCTCCACGCATACACAAACTAAGGCACATAAGTCTGCACACATCCAGACATTAACAGATACACACACATGGCCACCCTTTATATCGGTGGACCTCCACCAGGCCTCACTGCACTCCTCTTCTCAGAGAAACCCTCAACAGAAGAGTTGAGAAACACAAAACTTGTGAGATCTGAATGTCCTGGTGAGTCTCCACCTGTTACAGGTGGGTGCTGCCTGGACTGTCTCAAGACAGACCAGACCAGGTGCACCACAGACACTTCAAACCTCATCTCAGGACAAAAACTAAAAGAACAACATAAACAAGGAGAAAACTTGCCTTAGAAACATGCAGGGTTAGAGGAGACGGCAGCTGTGTAGAGGTGAGCCTGTGTGAGTCCTTTTTCTTTTAGTGATCAACAGAAAAAAGAAAGAAAACTTACCTTAAAAATCTGTAGGGTTGTTTTCTCTGAGACATGTTGGAATCTGTAAACAGTTACTCTGAAAAGGATCCAGATGTTTCAAAATACTTCTCTGGCGAACGTTTCAATTCTGCAAACATAAATGCTGTGATTAATGGACTAAAAGTCATCGCTTCTCACCCCTATTTATGGATTCAAGGATCAAAGGATCAAATTGGTGGTAAGAGTCTAAATATATGTGATGTCATAATCCTGTTAGTTTGGAATACACAAAACAATAAGCACAGTTGTACAGACACATACACACACTCCCAAAAACTAGCCAGCCCTCATGAGGAGGTTGCGACGCCCTCCAGGTGCGGGAAAGAAAGCAGGAAAAACCGGGAGCGGGCCGCCTCACTGCTCTTTACATTAATGGACAGCCCCAAAGAAATCCAAAGATGGAAATGCTTGCACACACATGTGATTATGCACAGAGGTCCATCCTAGCAGCCAACGTCAGAACTCCACGCATGCACACATAAATGCACATACATCTGCACACATTCAGAGAAAAACTCCCCCAAAGAAACCAAATTCCAAAGAATCCAAATATGGAAATGTTTTCACACACTTGTGATTATGCACAGAGGTCCACCCTACCAACCAACCTCAGATCAGATGCAGGCACATATGAATGCACATACATTTACACACATCCAGAGATAAACTCCCCCAAAGAAATCCGAACATGGAAACTTTTGCGCACACTGCACACACATTCAGAGTTAATAATGTCCTGGTGAGTCTCCACCTGTTACAGAAAGATGCAACCTGGACTGTCTCAAGACAGACGAGACCAGATCCACCAAAGAAACTGCAGATGTGAGGACATGCGTCTTTTTGAAATATATAAAACAATAAACACGGTCGTGCAGACACATACACTCACAGAGGCTGCGAAAGCCTAGCCAGCCCTCGTGATGGGGTGGACCTCCTCCAGGCCTCACTGCCTTCCCCTCCTGAGAGAAATCCTTTATAGAAGAGTTGAGAAAGACAAAATTTGTGAGGTCTGAATGTTCTGGTGAGTCTCCACCTGTTGCAGGTGAGTGCAGCCTGGACTGTCTCGAGACAGACCAGATCAGCTGCACCACAGACACTTCAAACCTCATCTCAGGAGAAAAACTGAAAGAACAACATAAAAAAGGAGAAAACCGACCTCAGAAACATGGCCAACATCTGTTTGATTAGACTAACAAATAATGGTTGACCATTTTCAGGTGCTCGCCTAACCTTCAGTAGTTGTTCGAGGTCATTGAAACGCTTAGGTTTTATATATCCAGTTTCCTTGGATTGATAATCTGTCTCGTATTGAAATTGTTCTTTGGTCAGTTTTGCCTGTTGCAGAATTTCAGGGTCGCTCTTGTTGACTTTAATAGCCACGATCTGTCTGTTTGCTCTGTGAATTGGTTAGAAACAAAACTGAACTTGTTTTGGTTTCTTTTGTAAAATGCTCTGAAAACATCTGGAAAGGGTTTGGGTTGGTGTCAGGTCAACGTCCGTTATGCCATAAAGTATAATGGGTGAGCGCTCGTATTATGGGTTTTGGGATCGAAGCAAAGCTACCGCGTCACAAGGGATCAAAGTGATTCTAATGTATGCGCAGGTGCACACACACATGTTTGTTTGTGTAATATTGTTCACACCAAATTTGACCGTAGGCAATTTAATATGAGCCAATCAAAGAAAATGTTAGTTTTGGAGAATTTTGAAATTACGAAACTGACAATTACGAGAAAATCTTGGATATATTGTAGTGCTTCTATTTCGGATTTTGTGCTTAAAACGTCTTGAAACTGTATTTCATTCACCACAAATAACTATCTGATTGAATAGTTTTCTTATCAGATAGAGAAATAAAATGGCAAAGTCTAAAAGCAACATTTCTCTGCCTGTGCTGCCTTGTACCTCTGCACGTCAGTCTGTTTCAATGTGTGACCCCCCCCTCCCCGAACAGTCGGGGGTGAGCGCACTAACGTGCCTGGAGGCCGTTTTAATGAGTGTTTGCTGGAAAACGAAAAATACAAGAAGGAGTCTGCAAGAAGGATTTGTACGTTTTCACTGTGGAGGAGTTTGCGTAAGTCCTAGTAAATCATTTTCTCCAGTGTGTACGTTACACATGCTAATTTTTTAAAATCGTTTTTATTATTTTGCTAGCTAGCAAACTCGCGGGATAAATGATTGAAATGCCCTCAGTGTGATGCAATACGGTGCCGCTATTCTAACAGTTAGTTATTGCAGGGTAATTTCTGGAATATGCTGTGAATTTAACCAAGATTACACAGCAGTAGCAGTAATGCGAGTTACTTCCCCAAAGTGAAAGCTTTAAACGTTAGCCCGATGCTTAACTAGCCAACTCAAGCTTTCTGATTGAAGGCTAAAAGCAGCGTTGTCACCAAGTAAACAGAATATTGATTCTATTTTGGTGTATTGCTGCAGTTTTTTCAAGTATTAACTTGGTGCTTTTGGCAACCTTAGGGGGAAATAATGGTAATATGACTGATCCATATGGACACAAAGAATATAGACTTTTTTGTGCTACCGAAGTTCCGTGGCTTTCATTCAAAATCTGTTTATCGTTAAACAACTTGAACATTATAATGGCTTCAAACTCACATTGAGGCCTGTGAGGCACTATCAGCCACTGAAACAGTAGACAAATGAATATTTCATACCTTAAGGCTGCCTGTTTATTTAAGGGAGATGAACAATACATTATAATTGTATATAATAATATCACAGATGATAGATTAAATAGGTTTTTGATAGATGCTTGTGCATTGTTAAAGTCTTATATGTTGAATTGATCTGAGTATGTCATCTGTTCAAAGCCTCTCCCAGTCAGTGCTGTTCTCTATGCCTGTCTTACTCTACATGATCTTTTTTAACATCAGCATGCTAAAGGACTTGTTTGGAAGAGACTGCTATTTTATACGCTAAAATATGTTTTTCTTCTGGTTGGTGAAAACACTTTATTATCCTCTAATAGATTTTTTAAATGCTTGGTGATGGTAGTACCCAAAACTAGCTGCATCAGGTACTTCCCTGTGTATTTGGAGAGGATCAGAAGTCCCAGGAATAAAAAAGCAACTAATTATTTATCTGCACAGCCGTACAAGTGGCTGACTGCTAGTTTGGTCCTCTGAGGCCGTGTCCTAGTCAGTGTGTCTTGCTAGATTTCTTTCTCTTCTGTTAATTGAGCCTTTTTGTTTGTTTTGTGCAGTTCTGGTTAATAAGTGAAATTAATAAAAGCCGCAGAAATATTTTCATTGCATTTCTGTTTGTTCTGTACTTGCTAACTGTCAGTTCAGAAGAAAATGTAGCTGCTGTTTGCCAACAAACTCAGTTCTTTTGCCCGATAATTTACTTCAAAAAAATGCCTACATATATATTTATAAGCTGAGTTATTATATAGCTGAATAATTATATATTTCAATTCATAACTAACAATGTTTTATTTTAAATTTGTGTCTTTTAGCTTCTTCTGCTTATTATTGTTATCCATCCATTTTCTTCTGCTTATCAAGGACTGGTTTACCCGGGCAGCAGCCTAAGCAGAGAAGCCCACATCTCCCTCTCCCCAGCCACCTCCTCCACTTCTTCTGGGATAACACCAAGACATCCTCAGGCCAGCTGAGAGATATAGCCTCTCCAGAGTGTCCTAGGTCTGCCCTGGGCCTCTTTCTCCTTTTCTCATCAGCCTCTCTTCAACGTGTAGGAATAGCAGCTCTACTCTGAGCCCCTTTTGAGTAACTGAACTCCTCAGCCTGTCTTTAAGGGAGAGGCAACACCCTTAGAGAAAGCTCGTGTTTTTCATCTGTCAGTCCTCTGCTCACCTGTCCCCAAACTCGTAAACAAGAGAAGATTAAAGTCCTCCGCTTGATGCTGCAAGTCATTGTTTTTTATTGTCTTTTTCTTAATATATTCAGATAATTCTAAAAATATATGTACAACAGTTTGTTTATGCAGTCAGCATTTGTATATATACAGCAGTATTCTCAAACAAGCAACAGTGAACGCACCTGTGTGAGGCAAATTCCACAATCACAGTTCAATCAGTCCCCCCACCCTGACACTTTTTTCCACTTTAAGTGAGGAAATGGAATTAAATCTGACACATCTTTATCTTTTTTGGACATATCAACATATCTTTTTAAGGTTAAGAGAATATGGTCATCAGATTGGAGAAGCTGAACAATCAGAGCTGTGATAATGATATTTAAGGATATTTAAGGTGTGTTGACTGGTTCATAACGTCAGCTCATGTGAGAAAACATCCCATGCTAAAAGTTGCCGCTAGCTGCTGGTTGATGGTGAATTTATTGTGTGTTTCCACAGTCTGTACAGATGAAGAGTAGCAGAGCTGGAGATGAGGCAGGAGGAAGAGTTGACTCAATTCAATTTCAGTTTATTTATATAGCGTTAATCACAACAACAGTCACCTCAAGACACTTTATACTGCAAGGTGGAGGCCCTATTGTAATACAGAGAAAACAAAATGATCAAAACAAGCCCTTTTGAGCGAGCACTTGGTGACTGTGGGAAGGAAAAACACCATTTTAACTGGAAGAAACTTCCAGTAGAAGCAGGTATAGGGAGGGGCAGCCTCTGAGGACTGGTTGGGGTTGAGGGGAGGGAGAAAGGACAAAGGACACGCTGTGGAAGAGAGCCACTCTATGAGCTGTTCATTCAGTTTGTGGTTTAGCTTGACTCCATGACGTTTCTGAACTAATGCTTTGCTCAATTAATGTTGCAATGAATTATGGGTGGATTTTACTGATATTCTATCTTTATGTTGTCACCAAACAGATCTACAGATTTAGGATTAGCTACAGGCTCCTCTACCCCTGCTAGCCCTTCTGTCCTGCCCAGGATGGCGCCCCTTGTGCCCCCTCATAAGGTCCAGCAGTCCTACTGTCCATCCAACAGCTCCTTCTCCCCTCTTACAGCCCCTATGGGAGCTCCATCTGTGGTGGCTACAGGCCTTACAGCTACAGCTACGGTGGCGGCTACAGCCTGGGAGGATACAGACACACACCTCACCTTGAGGACGTCCCCCCAGCAGGTTTGTGCAGCAGGCTGAAGAGATGGAACAGCAAGCACTCACATATTCATATGAGTACATTTAGTTGTTTTGAGAGGTGTACTCAACACAGGACAGTGGCTGCAGGTGCTAATTGTTTTGAGTTAAAAGTAATTAAGGCTGCTGTTGCAAAGTTTGTTAATAGAATCTGAAGCTGGTAATGTTCAGGGCTGCAGTACACGTGTAAAGATGAGTCTGCTTGTATGACATCATATGTGCCTTTGTGTAACTCAGTGGCAAATAAATTGGGTACCATAGCTCCATATGCCATTAGTTACTTTACAAGTGTAAGGAAAAGCAGAAGGACTTGTTTTTGGTTAAGACCAGTTAAAATGATGAATGTCTTTCATTCAGTTTCCTTGCTTGGTTTAGACACTAACTGGGCGAGCGAGGAGGACAACCACGTGGTGGCCAGAGGAGAATATGACTTTACAGCTGCTTCTCAGGAGGAGCTTTCTATGCAAGCTGGAGAGATGCTCAACCTCGCTCCTAAAGGTGATGAGCTTTTTACTGGCTGCGGGACATTTGATTCTGAGTGCTTTGACCCAAAACCTTCTATTTTTGTTGTCCTTATCTTAGAAATAACAGATGAGGGCTCTTCTTTTGTGTGAGCGTGCCCCATGTTTACAACTATCTCCCTCGTGTTTAGAGCTACAGCCCCGTGTGCGTGGCTGGCTCCTGGCCAGCGTGGACGGTGAGACCACCGGCTCGTCCCAGCAAACTACGTTAAGATCCTCAGCAAGAGAAGAGACCGCCGGGCCACAGATGTGGAGAGGCTCGCTCAGGCCCAGCAGGCGAACACGCAGGCACCCCAAACAACCTCAGCTGCACAAATCTGTGTCTCTCCTGCAGCCCATAAACGTACAGCATCTACCCGCATCATGTACAGTACATGAATGACCCATCTCGTCAGATTCATTAGGCTCAGCTGTGTCCCTCTCCTGTGTGCAGTTTCCTCGTTTCCCTCTGTGTGTATTTATAGTAGTGATGGCCAAACAAAGCTTTCTGAAGCTTGTGTTGAAAAACGATTCATTACTGGAAGCTTTTTAACACAGTCCTCTGTGGTGACATCTGGTGGTCAAAAATATGAAGAGCAGCTTGAATCTACAAAAAAACTGAACTGCTTCATTATGATTGCCCACTCTGCCGAGTGGAATTCACAATTCACAATTGGACGTCACTGATCACGTGACTGTGGCCAAACAAATCGAGCATCGGCAGAGTGCTTCTGAAGCGGTGTGTTGGTGTTTTTGACACACGCGCCGGAACGTCAGCTTCAAGCGGGCCATCACTAATTTATAGCATTCGTCCTCTTGTGTGCGTTACTGGTCCGTCTGTGTTCCTCCATGCTGTTTTTCCTGCTTGTCATCCTTCGTGTTTTAACTCCATTCCCTCGTGTCCAGGTTTCTTATCTGGTTCTCAGCTTTCCCAGTTTAGGTTTTCCTAGTTTTGTTTCTCGCCTCCCTCGCCTTTGTTTGTATGTCACTCTCCATAAATAAAGCTCACTCACATCAGCAGTGCCTGCATCTTGGGTCCTCCATTCATATCTCAACACGCAAACCCTGACATTTATTGTGTAGTTACATACTGCTAGGAAGTGCTGACAAAATATAAAATTATTATGCTGTTTATGTAGAGGCACAACATCAGCAGTGACATCACTAAAGTTGCCAAGTGAGTCCATAAATAGAACCCGTGACGTGGAGCAGGTACCGCCGTTTTGGACGATGCCACAACGCAGGTATAGACGCAAACGTGCGAGGTCTTCTCGCCCCGTTCGCAGACGCAGGAGAGCCCACAAGGCCTCGGGTGTCCGCAGACGTGGGAGAAGATAACGTCGCAGACATTAGACAATCTCAATAAACATGTAGGATGAACATCCAAACTGTGGTCCAATCAAGTTTCTTTTAGATAATATATGTTGTTGTTGTTTTGTGTGTGTTTGTTATCAATGTTGTGAAAAAAGTTAAGCTTAGTAAGCCATCAATCACTGATTACTCGTAGAAGAGCACCAATAGGAGACAGAACTAATTAGAAGGTGTTATTATTCAGTCTGTACATCGAATAGAAGGCACTAACCACAAGGTGATCTTCAATGCATCTCTGTGTGAATGTGAACGGGGCGAGAAGACCCCCACTGACTGCATGTCTTTAGACTGTGGGAGGAAGCTGGAGAGAACATGCAGACTCCACACAAAGACCCCGGCCTGATGGGGTTAGGGTCCTGAGTTTGATACCCCAAACTGAACGCAGGACAGAGGAAGGGATGGGTGATGTTCATGTGTGCCCAGGTGTATGATGTGGCTCTTTGCGGTGACACAGTAAAAAATGTGGCTGTTTGTCTGTGACTGGTTGGCTGCCCCAGCCCTGGCCCTTCATGTATTTTAGTAATGTCTTTTTCTCCCGTCTCCTCCTCTAGTTTACATGTTTTGCTTATTCCGTCATGTGCCATGTATCACTCCAAATCTCACTGACTTTAACTGATAATAACTGTTTGCTGAGTGTTATGTCTAAAAGGTATTGCACAATCGCCTCTAGTAGAGGATCAGGTTTGTTTTCCACTGATAATGGATTTTAACATGACTGACCAATGATTGTGGAGCACGTCCATGTAGGATCTTATAAATACAACGAGCAAACTTAAATGTTTTAAAATGTTCAAAACTTAATATATTATATTTCTGAAGTATGACGGAAGGAAAAAGTTTCATATTTAAAAAAAATCCAATTTCATATGATCAAATTTATGTCAAAAAGTTCATATTTATTCCTCCTATGTCATGTGTGAGTAATGTACTGTAAATGTCATATATATCAGATGATACTGATAACCTAATGCTAATAACTATGCAGAGGTCTCTAGGCCTCGACTTTTATGGAGCATGTGAAGTTTGGGGCAGAGTGGACAAAGAAAAGTTTCTCAGCAGGTTCAACAGGTTGCTACAACACAGGCCGATGAAGTATTGCACTCACTCATCCAAACTGGCAAACATGTAACATACACCCTAAGACTGATCCTGCTTTTTACTCCTTTGCTATGATTTAATTTGATATTATGTAGCCATGGAGACAGTTTGCATAGATTAGAATGTTAGATTCCTGTGATGTCATCAATGCCCGATGTTTTGTTTTAATGTCTTGTGATAGTTCTAAGTGCAGACAAAGTCAGAGTTCAAGTGAGTTTAGTCCAATTTTGATCCAGTTTCTGACATGTGGTCAAAATCTTGGCCGACCTTTACCACACCACGTGCTGTGGGTGTGCGTAAATATCTAGGTGAGTAAAGTCCTTTACCTGTTAAATTCAATTTGTTTTGTCTCTCTGTAGAGGACTTTGAAGAAAAATACGAAGAGCAGGATAAGCTGGGTGAAGGAGGCTTTGGGACTGTCTTCTTTGGAAAACGCAGAGAAGACAATTTCCCAGTATGGCTTCTTATGTGTGCACTTTACAATTCTTCTAGTTCCTCCTGTTCTCTTTTTCTAAAACACATTTTCTCTGTAATGCAGGTGGTGATTAAGCATGTTGCTCAGTTTTTAGTCAGCTACCTACCAGTGGTAAGAAATGTTTGTCTTTTTCTGTTTTTTTCCCCCTACGTGTACCTCAAACAGCCTAATATTTGAACACTGACCTTGATGTTCTCTTTCTCAAGCTTCTTAATGGTAAAATGACCGAGATTCCCAAGAAGGTGGCATTGCTAATAAAAGTGGTGGGCAGGACCAGAGGCTACGAGCAGCAATGTGACGCCCGCTTAAAACGACTTTTATGACTTGGAAGACGAACTCATTATGGTCTTTGAAAGGCCAAAAAAACATAGACTTGGAAGCCTACCTGGCAAACAGAAGAACCTTTGTGCACGAGAGGGAGGTTAAGGTCAGCGAGTGGCAAGATAACATATATGGCAAACTTTAATGGATAATGTAAATCTGATTATTTGAACGTATTTTTCATTTGTCTGTCTGGTCATAATGAGACAGCTGGTACATGCAGCCACTGAAATGCAATCCAAGGGTGTCTACCATCGAGACATTAAGCCAGACAACATTGTGTTTGACACATCGCCTGATCATCCAGCATTTCTATGTGTCAAATTCATCGATTTTGGTATTGGAGTCCCTTTTAGACCAGAAGCAGTCACACGAAGAAATGGTAGGTCATCAGCCTCACTGTTTAAATGTCCTTGCCTGCCCACACGCTTAGAGTCCACATGAATTCCTTACCATGAATAATTACTCTCTGGATTTTAGGGACCAAATCAGCCGCTGTAAACTGGCAGGACTTTAATGCCACCACAGCAGATTGCGTCAGAGTTTTGCAGCTGGGTGCGGTGATGGATTGGCTGGTACGTCACATCATCCCTGATGACAACAACACATCTGAGATGCACACTGACATTTCAGAGGGTAAGCTGAATGTTAATTTTTTAACCTGTCGCATTACAAAAACTTGAAGAAATCCCCCAAAGAAACCAAATTCCAAGAAATCCAAACATGGTAATGTTTGCACACACTTGTGATTATGCGTAGCGGTCCACCCTACCAGCCAACCTCAGGACTCTATACATGCACACATTAATGCACATACATCGGCACACATTCTGGCATTGATATTTGAAATCACAGAAGAAAGACGAGTCCTGTATTGATATTTGATGTCAAATATCGATACAGGACTCGTCTTTCTTCTGTGATGTGATGTGAGGGACCGAGCAGTGAAGGAAAAATTAGGCACAGGTCAACGTCCAAAAAAATGATTTTTTATTTAACCCAAAAAAAAAACATAATTAGTTAAATCATGACAAAAGAATCAAAATCTTGGGCCCATAAAAGAGGTCAAAATAACAAAACTCTACTCAAAGTACTGATAACTCAAACAAACTGACCTAACTTAACAAGACAAAGGGGAAACTTAAATAGTGGCTGATCAGCCCACAAAAACAGAAAAAGGGGTAAAATACACCAAACCTAACTAAACCAAACATAACTAGAAAAATTTGCATTTCCTGCGAAAATGCAGTGTGGATGCTGTATAGCTGAAGCTGTCTGCTGAAAATAGTTGAAAATAGCTGAAGAAGCTGAAGAAATCAAAGTCAGTGTTTAAAAAGTTGTTGAAATTTTAATAAATTTGCAGGACAACATCAAGTTAACAAAAATGTAATAACTTAGCAGAAATGCAATAACTAATAAACATAACAATTCAGCAGAAATGTTGTAGTTTACCAGAAGCCACAACTTAGCAGAAATGTAATAATTTAGAATAACATAACTTAACATAACATAACATAACAAACAAAAGTAGTGTAACCTAGCAGAAATAATATAATTTAGTAGAAAATTAAAAACTTGGCAGAAATATTACAACTTATCAGAACTGCTATAATTTTGCAGAAATGTAATAATTAGGCAAAACTGTCAACAGATAACAACCGAAAAGGCTGAAGTAACCTCAAAGTTACTTGTTTAACTGTGAAAAATTACCAGAAACATTAGAAAAGGAAGAAAATCACCCAGCAGATAAACTGATGTGGAACAAAACCAAGGTAAAATTGCAGAGTTTACACAGCTGGTGAAATCTAAAAATGGCAAAAAAAAAACAAAAACAAAAACAAAACCCACACAAACAACATTTAGGTAATACAAGATGCACAAGATGCTGCGGTCAGAGATAAAAAAACACCCAAAAATAATGTTATTGAAATGCCAAAGAGTGGCAGAAAGTTTAGAAAGTAGAAAACCAGTAGTAGAAAAGTAGAACATTCAAATATTTTTAGAAACATATGATACAAAATATTTACTCAGTTGTTTGCAATGATTACAATAATGGCATACAGAAATAAAAATCCCATTTGGGACAAACAGAATAATATTAATAGAAAATGCAAATCAAATGAATCTAACATCTATACAAACAATTGAAACATCTGTTGGAATAGTGAACATATCCTTGTTTGCCATGTTTATGTTTATGGCCCTAAGATGCGCAGACACATGATAGGCTATTAACTGCAAAAATATACACATATATAAACAGCAAGTGAAGGACAAAAATACATCCTCTGATTTGCTGGAGTTTTGTGTAAATACCATTTGGCAAGGATAAACAACATGTTCCAATGCCACATTAAAACTTTCATAAGCTTCATTTTTTCAATTAGTTTACAGTTTCCTGATTTGATGATAAATCTGTACCGAAATGAAGTCCACATTGTGATATATTTGAGGTGTGGAGAGTCACACAGCTGAACAATCGATGTGCATATTTAAAGAAACAGGAATCAAATAAAGAACATTGTTGTGCAATAAATTACACTGAAAAATAATCACTTCTTTGCGTTAGAGAGTGACTTATGATGAGGTATTAATTGGGTTAACTTTACCTCTAACAGCTTTTCACATAGTGCTGTGACCAGGGTGAAATCCATCATAAAGTAACTGTAAACAGTAGAACCATTAGCATGAATGTTATGGTTCTACTCTGATCAAAACTCAAGTCAGCTGTGTGACCTGATATAAAATGATAAAGAGGAACACATATAAATGACCTTTATGAACTTTTCAAAATGACTTTATATGCCTGACCCATTATCTATACATATTAGAGCAGATGTGGAAAACCACTGTTAGACCTACTCTATACTAATGTAGTTACTGACACCCCATACTAAGGCAGGATTCATACAAACACACATTATTTATTCTCTTAAACACTTTCTTTTTTCACATTTTGAGATCGTGTAATCTCTGTAAAGAATACGTGTAATGGTTCAATAGATATAGTTATTTAAATGTCCATAATAATCACATGATCATTTTTGTACATCCTACAATTCAAGATTTAGAGCTGTGTGTTTGTATGAATTCAGCTTGCTATACTTATAGACTTAGATATATTAATCCACTATTTACCCAAACAAGTTACATTGTTTGGGTAAATAGATTGGGTTTGTCCTACAAAATAATTATTCAACAATAAAAAAAAAACACACAAAAAACATCTGCACATTAATCCAGAGTTCAGTTTCATATGTCTGATATTGTTTGTTAAATCTGGTGACACAAACACAGTCAAAAATTCATTGCTAGCGTGACATGTGGTCCTTTTTGCCTTTGACCAATGATATGCTGGTTACTTGGACCAGTTTAGTATTTGCTGTCATAGAGGAATGTTAACCATAAATCCAAAAGACAAAACTGAAAAAAAATGTTAATTGCAAACATGTTTTTGCTTAGTAAAAGGATTGAAATTAAATGGAAACTGTCACCTTAAAGCCTCATTGTAAATATCATCACAAACAGATGTTTTTCACACAGTTAACAAAGCTCCACCACATCCGATCACTGCATATAAATCTAAAAGAAAACAATTTTTTTTTTTTAAACAATAAAATTAACAAAAGGGAAGACTTTTGATTTAGTAACTAAGCTTAAAATAAGTGTTACCTTTGAATATTTGTGGGAAAAATCTGATGCTACCCCAAGAATACAAAGCCACACTGGAAACGATGACAGGCTTGCAGCCCTCTGTCTTCCTGGAGTGAGGTGCCTGATCAGTAGCAGTGAGTTGACAGAAGTCGGTGTCTGTAAGAGTGGCCAAACACTGATACTCTGTCCACTTGCGTAGAGTCTAAGAAGCTGGAATGCAGGCACACTGTACGAGCTTGTTCTAAAAAATACAGAAAAAGGAACATTTTATTTGTGTTAAGGCTTATAATTAAAGTTATACAATGAACAATGTTGAAATACCTTATAGGTGCTGCAGGCCACATAACCAGAATCCAGAGCAATCTCACACTCACATGATGGTGAGGAAAGACATGAGCTCTGCAGTGAGGTTTGAATGTCTCAGTTGGGACACTGAAGAACTCAGAAGACAGCAGTACCTGCACAGAGAGACAGAGTAGAAAAAGCATAGATTTGTAATCCATAATGTGAATTAAAACTCAAAAAGTGTCAACAAGTATAATCATTTGAATGTGAAATTATTTGTGCAATAAACAGGATTTAAATTAATTAATTGAATTAAAAACACTGACATTTTTTATTAAAGATAAAGAATCATACCTCTCTCTGCTCTGAGGATCACTGAGCATCTCTGACAGGAAATACAGTTTCCTCAGTATGAGTCATCATTGATGGTCTCAGAGGTGTGTAGTGTGGCAGCATGATGATGGTCTCCAGATCAGGCAGGAGGTCAGGTGATGGGTGTGTCATCTTCTCCATTGAAGACACACTGGTATGGCAGTTCATAAAACAGCAGTCTCTGTGTGGCATGTAGTTATCTGTGCAGTCCAGCACTGATGGATCAGGTTTGGCTCAGCAGTTCATGAAGATGGTGTTAAGATGTTGTTGTTTCAGCTGAGGATGGTGAAGTTTGAAGGTTTTCCCACAAAGGAAACAGGACTGTGTGTGCCCTGTCTGAAAAAAATACATCTACAAAACATAAAGTGCTTTTAACACCACCCACCCTCCCCACCCACCCATCTCAGCCCCCAAGTGTCTATGTAATGCTGGTATGGGGTGTCAGTTACTAAATCTAATTAGTGCGTCAGAAAGCGGGGGCTACACCTAAAGCCCCCGCTTTCTGATGTCTTTGTTTATTAGCAGCTTTTTCCAGCTGCTCAGAGAATTCTGACTTGGCCTTTATCCACCCAAACCCAAACCCACCCGGATAAAGGCCAAGTCAGAAAATGGATGCAGAAACTTTCCATGTACTTCTAAATCAGTTTTTATACATATTCTGTAAGCTGTAAAAATGTTTTTCTCTACATAATGTATAATTATAGACATCTCTGGTAGCCTAAAGATAGTTTAAAACTTTTAAAAATTTTTACCTGTAAAACACGATAAGCAAAACCTCATTCATCCCAAAAACATTTGATTCTACAAAATTTACTATAATCAAGAAAATATAATTGTCCGTATTTATTCATGTGACCCATAATAAATACTTGCATTTATCTGGAATTTATTTATTTACTATTTCATATTTGAAAGCCCTTGGAGGGGAAGATCTTGTTTGTTGAGCTACATACGTCAGAGTAAAAAAAAGTATCAAAAAAGGAGATGACAATTAACATCCATGAAAAAATGCATTAGTAGATTTAATCATTTAAAACATGAGAATAAAAAATAAATTATGTCCGTTTAATACTTTTTGCAGCATATTTCAGATCTGAGGTGCATGATAACAGAAAGCAGATCTCCCGGCTCTGCATGAAGTACAGCCATGATTTGGTGAAATGATTAATAACATTGCAATAAGAAAGGGTCTTCTTACAGACAGAGTAGGGAAGACAAGTTTTTTAATGAAAAATCTTTTTCATACTCTACAATCAGTAAACTCTGTAACAAACATGATCTGTAATTGTTTCAAAACTCACCACACGACTTCATGATTGGCTCGAGGACAGGACACAAAAGACAGGGTTGTGGTAACTGTAATACGTTCTCAGAACACCAGAATGTAGACTTTGCTGTGGCTGAGAAATAAAAATCAGGTCAAGCAGGGTGTTCTTGTCTGTAGTGGCAGAAGTGATCAGCTGTGAATACCCTCTAGACTGAAACTGCTCCAGAATCTGTTTTCTTCCACTCTGCAACTGGTTTTCATTAAAATCTCCACACACAATTATTGGGTGACAGTCCATTATTTCAAGTGAATCTAAAAGACTTACCAGGTTTTGCATGAACGGTGTCAAACTGTAGTCAGGGGGTCTGTACACAACCGCAATGAGCGCAGGGAATGGAGCCTGAACCTTCAACACTAAAAACTCAAGATCAGTGACATTATGCAGATACTGTTTTACCTGAACCTGAAAATGATTCCTCAAATACACAACAACCCCACCACCACTTCTGCTGGCCATGTGAGGAAAGTTTGTGTAGGACACATGTCTGTTGCGTTTGAACATTGTGTAGCCGTCCAAATGAAGACTATCTGCAACAAAGGAGCCTTGGAGGTGAGACTCTGTGAGACACAAAACATCTGCTAAACACATTTCATGATGACTCTTGATGTCACTGATGTGAGATGGCAAACCCTCTGTATTGTGATGGATCAGTGTAAGAGTGTCAGGTCTGCTGGCTGTTTCTCTGACCTGAAGAAGAGGCATCATTTCCTCAACACTGGCTTGTCTCATGGTTTGGAGTGCTGCAGTTACCTCGGGATTGGCATAAATCTTTTTCTCATCCAAGTCCTGCAAATAGAGTCCACTGAGAGACGTCACCCTGCTGAGAGCAACATAAGCCATACCTGGTTCAAAAATGTTCTTCATTGAAACTACAGCTGTCTGTGTTGTAAGACCCTGAGTTTTGTGAATTGTGCAGGCGAATGCTAGCTTTACAGGAAACTGTCTGCGTACCGCTCCTTTAAACTTCAGACTCTCCTCTGATCTCTCAATGTAAACCAGATCATCAGATGCTGCATTAGAACTGCGGTTGTGTCTCATAGGCTGCCGGTTGTCCATTCTGAGCCCCAGTTTAATTATTTGTCCATCATTTTCAGATCTCACCACCTTTATCAGTATACCAAAAGCACCGTTGACCAAACCGTTTAGTGTGTCCAAGTTTCTGGTCAGCATGATTCGAGCTCCTTCAGCAACATTCAGGGTGTCGGGTAAATCATTTCGCCCACCTGTAAATGGTTTGCCTCTTCGTGCCATTCTGCCTGTACGTTTATCCTTCTGGAAATCGTCTGCAGTGATGATTATGATGTTTGAATGAAGCTTCTTCAGGGTATCTGTGTTATGGGATTCCACATTCTTGTTGGTGGCATAAATGTGTAAGACCTCAGTTGGACATTCTTCTGGTGCAGTCACAGCCTGTGACAACAAATCTTTGTCGCACTGAGAAAGCTCATCTGTCTTTTCTTTCACTCTAATCCTGTTCAGCATCTCTGCAAAGGCCACATCATCTTTCTGACGCATGATCTCGGTTAGAGTGATCATCTGAAAATGTTCCTGCCATAGGTCAATCTGTTCTGGATCATAAACACAGAGAGGTTTAGACTGTCGCACTGGTGGCAGCTGGTAAAAATCTCCAACAGCTAAAACTGACATTCCACCAAAAGGTCTCTGAGTGCCTTTGATTTGTTTCAGTCTTGCATCCACATAAGCAAAAAGGGGTTTTGAAACCATCGAAATCTCATCAATAACAATAATTTCAGCATTCATCAGCTCAGATCTGACTTCATCCAGTTGGTTACCAAGTCCTTGAATGGGTGGTTTCAGACTCCTGGGTAGTTTCAGTAGAGAATGTAATGTAGAGCCATTGATAGAAAAAGCTGCTGTCCCAGTAAATGAAGTCAGTAAAACAGTTGGATTTGATATGTCAGCTTCTTCTGCATTAGCAGGCAGTCTGCTCAGGATCTTTGATGCTTCAGAGTGAATACATTTAATCAGATGTGACTTTCCAGTTCCTGCACCACCGTTGATATAGAAGAAAAATGGATCTGGGTTCAAACCACAAACGCGCTGAATACACCAGTCTCTTATAGCATAGAACACGCAGGCCTGCTTCTGGTTCAGATTCTGATACATGACACGTACCACAGCTGGATCTACTGCAGGTTGTTCTCTGACGGCTCTGATCTCTGTTACAGCATCAGACTGACGACTGTAGTCAGGGACATTCTCCTGTTCGTTCTCATCATCATCATGTCTCTCAGGAAGATTCTCATCACATTGCAGCCTCACAACTTCAGATTCAGGAGCCAGATTACACCATTCATCGATCACAACATCCCTATTTTGTTCAAACTCTTCCAGTGCACTCTCAATATCCTCAGAGTTCTTCTCATACTTGTCTTTATTTCTTTTCACAATCCGTTTAACAGACTCACTGTGGTCTGAACATGGAAGTCGCACAAAACCCGAGTTGTAGAAGGACTGATAGGTTTGGAAACATTGTGGTTTCAGTTCTTGCTCTGATCTGTGTGGAAGGTAAAGTCTCAACAGTCGTCCATAATATTGCTCAGGGTCTTTTTCCTGTGAGCAGTGGTAATATCTGATTATAGCTGGTTTATCATTCTTTCGCCTTTGTACAAATCCAAGCTGGTTTAGAAGAGGAAGCACATCTTTTCCTTCATTTGTACCACTCACCAACCTGCACAGGGCAGCAAAATCAGCCAGCGACATTTCCTCATATTCTGGTGTCTCAGGTCTGCATTTGTATTTATCACTCAAACTTGTCATCCAAATATTACAACTGTCATGTGTTGTGGTTTCCAGATAGCTCATGGGGCGACTCATTTTTACTGGGTTATCATCTGTTGGTACAAATACAACACTGCGGGAACATTTTTTCATTTTTAGGCCACAGACTCGAGTCACACACTCCTGTGCGCTGATTTCTCTCTTTTTTGAGTAAGCCTGCATCACAGCTCTCATTTCATCACATTCATTGACCGTGTTCTTTGCAGAGTTATCAATAACTGTCTTCAGGTATTCAGAGAGGCCAGATTCTTTCTTCGTTATATATTTACAGAGGTATTCTATACATGAATAGGCATTCAAAATTAATGAGACATCTATATTTGCGTTCCAGGCTTCAAGCAGGTGAGGGTTGTAATTGTTGATCCAACAGTCCTTTGGGTCACGTTTCAGAATAAGAGCTGTTTTCTTGTTTATGTCTTGGAGGCATTGTTCATACTCATTCATTGTCAAGTTGCATCGTGACAGAATCTGCTCTATGGTGAGGGAAGCAGCTTCAGGTTCCTTCAGCAGGTTCATCAAAGGTCTGAGTTTGGCTTTTGCAGCTTCAGTGTCTGAATCCTCATCCTGTCTCACAATCATTGTTCTTGTGGCTGGTGGTTTTGGAAACCCAAATCTACAACCAGAGTTCACACTCTTAAAGCATGTTTTTGTGTGGTTTTTGCTGTGCTTTTGTAGTTCAGTGACTTTTTTGTGCAGTTCAGGTTGTTTTTCTGGATCAGGGAGTTGAGCTGAGATGTATCTGTCCACAAAATCACAGACCGTTTGGTCATCGTCCACATCTACTTCTACCTTTTCTCGAATCCACAGCAACATGTGTATATGCGGACTACCTCTGTGCTGGAACTCAACTCTGTAAAAGTAATCAATGATTTCACCAAGGGGCTGTGCAGGAGAAAAAAGCAAATCTCTGAACAAAGCCTCAACACGCTTATCAAACATTCGCATGGTGGTTACTGGATTTGATCTTAGAATTTCACACTTTTCTGACCAGTCCAGAGCTTCAAAATCAACCTCTTCACCTTGCTGTCTCTTTATTGCTTGAATCACTTCAGGCCATCTCATCTCAGCAGCAGAGAAAGTGACAAAGAACTGAGGTGTTCCTATTTGACGAACCATACTGAATAGATCTTTGGTAGTTTTCTGCCAGTAAGCTGGAGTTCCTCTGAGTGGCTGCATAAATCTGATTGCATCTTTATTTCTTACCAGCTTCTCTACTTCTGTCTTACTTTGTAACATTGCTGATGTGATTTTGTGTCCATCTTTGGTCATAGTTTTACCTTTCCTTAGCTGTATTGTCATGCTGGAATTAGCCAAGTGTATTTCAGTGACAAACTGTGAGAAAAACAGGTAATTTGTGTCTTTAGCAAATCTTGCGTCAATGTTGAAAAGCCTTGACTTGAAGTAAGCACTTGGTGTGAGTTTAAGAAGTCTCTTTTCATCCAGTGTATTCTGACCAGTAGGAAACTGCACAGGAAATGCCATGGCTTCCAAATGAGGAGTTCTGAAGAAGCTAACAGGATTGTTTCTTTCTGCAGGAGCCACACAATATGTGTTATCAGTGAAACAGAGAATCTCTTCTGAAATGTCTACAGGCTGCAGACAACTTTCTAGAGCAAAACCTCCATTGTTCAAATCACTTTCTGGTTCATCTGGATTTTGTTCCTCTGGTTGTTCATCACAGGATTGCATATTAATAGCTTGTTCACTTTCAGACTCACTTTCGCACAAAAGGGCATCTTTTTCATAGTTGTCAATTTCCATTAAATCTGCTTCATCATAATCATCGCTTCCCATGCTGGCTTCATCACTGCTGTCATCATCAGGTAACGTTGGATCACAAAGCAATGCATCATCTCTGATAACAACATCTGTGTACTGTGGGTGAATCTGTTTGAGTTTACGCAGGGCTTCAATGAGTTTAGACCAGGTGACAGTCTGGAACAGCTGATGGCCTTTGTAGCACAGTCGTCTTTTCAGCTTGATCCTCATTATCTGTGATTGGCTTCTGAGTCTGGGTAAACAGTCAACTGTTTGTTGGACTTCAGATGGTACACACACCACATTACCACGTATGAGTCTTTGTCTGCCCTTTGGAAGTGGAATAATCTTAGCAAAAGGTATGCATTTGGCAATCAGATGTCTCTCCAGAATGTTGAGATCACACAGTTCAGCTGGAATATCCTGCAGTTCTAAACCGTTAACAGCAGCAAGCCTTGGCATGCGTCCACTTTTGAGGGAACTGTGACATGTGTGACAGATATACTCCTTTTTTCTCTCAACAGGAAAGCTGCAGTGATCATTACATGCTTCATCACACATATGAACAAATTTACCAGTTAGACACTGTTGAGCTACAGTTTGGTGTTTTGAGTAATTTTCTCTTTTGCAGATTTTCACCTGATTAGGAAAAGAAGCTTTTAGACAAACAGTACAAACATAAGATGGTGCTGATTTAATGTTCGATCTGAAACGAGATATGGCCTCATTCATTATACTGTTATCTGGATGACACTGTAAACTTTCAGCTTGTTGATGCATCTGGCGATATTTTCTTTTTATGTTCATTGCACATCTGATATTATGCATCTGTCTAAAAGAAAAACTGTTCCAATATTTTACTCTCATTCGTTCTCTCATATTGTCCTTGTGTTGCTGCTTAAATTGTCTCTCTTCTCCATAACGTTTAGTGATGTAACGTTGTTTTTTCTGTCTAAATTCTACACTTTCTTTATATACATTATATACATATGACCTCATGTAAGCTTTATGTTTCTCTCTGAATCCAGCACAAGTTCTGTAATTTCTTCTTAAACGTTCCTTCTGCTGTTCTTTGAACATAGGAGATTGTCTATAAGATTCTTTATATGTTTTTCTCATACGTTCCTTCTGCTTTTCTCGAAAAATGGGAGATTCTCTATATGTTCTTGTTATATGTTCCTTCTGCTTTTCTCGGAAAATGGGAGATTCTCTATATGTTCTTGTTATACGTTCCTTCTGCTTTTCTCTGAATGAAGAATCTTCTTTATACATCCTTATGACACGTTCTCTTTTTCTCTCTCTAATTTTAGCACTATCTCTATAGATTTTTCTAGAATGTTCTCTCTGTTTCTCTCTATATGTAGCATTGAGTTTATACAGATTATTTTTGTACACACTCTTTTTCTTACTGTGATCAGAATCATGAGACTTTCTACTAGAATCTTTTTTCTTTGCCTTAAAGCTTTCATCAAAAGTGTACATCTGTCTTTCTTTCTTTTTCTCATTTTCCTTTCTCTGTGGTAGTTTTTCTTGGACCAATAGTCGTCTCCTAATCTTTCTCCTTTGCTGTTTAGTATGCTTCAACAGTTTATGTGAGAGTTCCTCTGTTGTCTTAGTTAAACAGGAGGCAGTGTTTAAATCATTCTGAGGAACAGAATCTTTTGTTACCTGAGTGTCTCTTACAGAAGATGCAGAGGTTTCTATTTCCAAATAATCAGAAGGACGATTGTTCAGCTCAGCAGCTGGCTCATTTGAATAATCCACTCTTTCGAATTCAGGTTCATTTAAAGCTGGTGCTGGAACAGTTGTAGCTGTTTGTCTGTTTTCATTAGCATCTCTTTGGTCAGCAACATTTTCACTGTGGAACTCAACAGGCTGTAGCTCATAAGTGCAGGTTGGTGCAATGCTAAACATTCGGTACAAATGTTTGATCCTGTCAATCATGTCGTTAAGACGTGTGAATTTTAACATAACTGCAGTTCCACCACTTACACCTAGCGACAATGGCATTCCTGTAGACTTACGTGGGTGAGGGTCAAAGTATGCGTATTCACCTGAAGTCAGCCTGCAAACAGTGATGACTGTTCCTCCCATGACTAGCAAAGCATAGCGAAACTCTGAAGCCAAACACTGTAGTCCCTGTTCAAGGCTCGGAAGATGATCTGTACCGTCAAATGTGCCATAACGAGCAAACTGAGACATATCCACTTGATACTCGTGTCTGCGGCTGGTGACCACTGTGGGAAGCTCATCACAGGCTAGAAACACGCTGTTCACAAACCTCTTTCTGGCATCTGAATACACGGCATGGCCTTTGTCCAACACACGGTTAAGATCTGCTCTGGTAATGAATTCATCCTCGTGTAAGAATGACAGGAAAACCAAACTGTTAGCCATGCATTGCTGATTCCGGTACTTTCCATACTTAGCAGAGGCCTGGCTTCGGGATGCACAGATGCTACTCACTCGTGGACGACTTTCACTGTTTGTAACCTGTACCTGAGACGGTCCTGGAGCTTCTCCATCATGCTGCGTTTCCAGAGTTACCTGGGGTCCAGTCTGGATTACCTGCTGTACCTTAGCATTTGGCACAGATGAGCAAACACCTCTCTTTACCACATCTGCATAAGACACTGCGGCTTTCTGAACGCTGAGCTGCACTTCCGGACTGGGAATACTTGTAACAGACACCTTTACCTGCTCAACGGTCTGAGAAACATTTACCTGTTCCTTCTCCTTTTGCCATCTAAGCTTCTGGGACTGTGACCTTTGACCTTTCCTTGGCATTTTGTGCAAGTACAAACTGGCCCTTATATGTATTTATACACAAATGTAAACAAAACTCAACCTGTAAACACTGAAAAACTAATGACACCTCAAGTTTCTATTAAATCAGAGATTTATCAGAATTATTGTAAAAGGCTGATTTAAATACAAACTCAATATAAAAGTTATTTAAAGTTCTCTGAAAACACTTTGGTCTGTTTTATTGTAGCTTTTTCAAAAACTGTATATTATTACTTCTTATATTTTTTTAAACCAGAATGGATAACAAATAGGTCTATACTTCTGTAATGTAATATGCAGAATAAATCTCAACAATTAATCAACAGGCTATAATAAAACTTTTAAGCTTTTAAGTAGACTTTGTGTAAATCTTTCAGATATTTAAAATTTAAAGCAAATATAAGGAGCTGTGATGGTGCGGTGATCAGATGACAGGCGATGACGATTCTTCAGCTGGATGTTCTGCAGCAGTCAGGAAACAGGAAGTCTGGGATCTCAGGTCAGCCTCTAGATGACAATTGTAACTGAATACTTACACTGAGTGACAAAAATGGGTTTGTCCTTAAATAATAATAGTATAAACTTGTAGTCAAATGTTATAGTCAATGAAACAGACTTGAAAAATGTATATGAATCAAATTTAATATTTATCTGAATACAGCAGTCTGAATGTATGTATTACAAAATAACCAGATTATCTTACTACAAATAAATCTCAACAAAGGTGTATATTTTATATAATTTATCCAAGTAATTGCACTTGTAAGCCAAACTATCACTGTTTATTTCAAAGTGTAATGTAAAATTAAAATGACAAATGTAGGGCTCTGTAAGTAGTTTCTACTGTGAGTTCTACTGTACTGTATATTCAACTTTTTACTTGTAATTTCCAGCAAAATGGGTGGATATGAGAGAGTTTAACAACAGGAAAGAAGGAGCAGTGAGAGCAGAGATCTCTCAGATTTCTGAAAACAGATCGACGAAGTTGTGGTAACTTCAATTTCCAAAAACTTGGTTTCTTGTCAACCTTCGATTTCTTGTCAACCTTCGATTTCTTGTCAACCTTAGATTTCTTGTCAAACTTAGATTATTTGTCAACTCAGGTTCAAGCTTGTCAAAATTAGATAGAGCTCATGGCGGAGAATGATAGAAGATAGAATGGCTTGTCAACAAAGATGGAGCAGGGAGAGGGAGAGTGATAGGAAAGACTGAATTGCTTGTCAACGATAGAGGGAGAGGGTTTTCTGCAGCAGGTCACCTGTAAGACAAAAAGGGACTGGAATTAGGCATATTTCCAATAAACATGGCTTTCCAGTATTTTTCGGACTATAAGTCACACTTAAAATCCTTTAGTTTTCTCAAAAATCAACAGTTTACCTTATGTATTAATTCTGGCTGTGCTTACTGACCTCAACCTAATTTTATGTGCTGCACGGCACTCCAACATCTGTCAAAATGTTTTAGTATGACTTTGGAAAGCTACAAAGCTGCACTGTTTGATGGATTGTTGGAGCATTACAGCTACAGTAGTCAGGAGCCTCGCCGAGTAATTCGTATTGTGCTTAAACATAATATTATGGTGTGTGTATGAGGACCTGGCATCTGTTTACAGACATGCGTACGAAGCAGATTTCAAGCCGATCAATCAATGAAGAATTTGATAGATTTGTGGAAGAGGACTGAACAGAAAAAGATTGTAAGTGTACAATCTTTTATTGTAAGTGTACTTGTGTATTGTGTATTGTACACAATACACCTTTTATATGTATAAAAAGTGTATTGTTATGTGTTACCACTGAAAAATGTTGAGAGTTATTGTGAATGAGTTGAATAGTTTGAGTTATCTGAATATTTGGTTAGCTGCATACGCCTTATAATCCGAAAAATACAGTACACACAGGGCTTTGCATATTGAAGAGTTCCACAGTACATTATTGGACTGAACTGATTGAAAATGCTCAAAAATGGTGGTGGAACTATTCTAAAGAAACTTTTAGATTCTATTAACACAATAAAAACAAACAGTGTCTATAAACTTAAACCAAGATGTGCTGCTACAATAACTTACTGTAAATATTATATGGTCCAACAAAACGCACACATGGAGGTTAGAGCAGACAGTTTCAGGCCACCTACTAATTTATGCCACATCACAGGTTCCTTAATCCCCAAAGTTCTCAAATCCCTGTTTCTGTGTGTACTTACCTGGGACAACAGTACGTCATAATATCTGGGCACACAGAAACAGGGATTTCAGATCCATTAACATAAAAGTAAACAATACTTTACTCAGTATGACTTTTGGCAAAATGAGAAATTTGGAGATGGATGGTTCCTACAAAGCAGTTTCTACATATTTCAGTCACATTTGGGGTATGTTTAATACACAGCCATAAGCACTCCACTAAATCTAGGACGTACTTATAATGGCCGGTTTAAAGGTCTAATTAAAAATCTAGTATGATGATAATTTCTTTATAGATCATTTAATCATAGAATACAGAAATGAGTGCTGTATCTGTGCTTTTGATTTTTTCCAGTCATCAACAAAATCTTTAATTAAAAGACTAATTCAAAGAGCAGTTTTCAGACAGTGACTTAATTTAATGAAGGGAAAGAAGCTTTTGAAATCCACAAGGCCCTACTTGAAGACTTAATTGCACCTAAACTGCTGTTCATGAGCTAATCTAATGTGGAAAAAGATGCGCTGCTACAATAACCTACCGACCTCTGTAGGTCTGTAAATGTTTACACAGACTTTTCTAGAATTTGATGACTTTTGATGATCACCAATAGCTGTGCTCACTCACTGCACTACACTGAATCTCCTATAATGAGAAACATTTCCCAGCACTGCACCTCAGAAAACCCTTTACTTACCAGACTTGAGACGATCAGATCAGCAGTCTAGAGAAAGGAAACAATTCATCAGATCACTGTTTGATGATTCAGACTGTTGAGCCTCTTCACACAATCCAATTTACTGTGACACAAATTAACTAGTAAAATCCTCAATTACTTTAAGCTTTTTTAAGTTTACTTTAATCTAAAGAGGAGATAATTGACCTGCAATGTCTCACATGGCTATAGCATGTGTAATAAAAGCATTATTACTACAGAAATGCAAAGAACAGGCAGCAATATTTGTTGGCACAAGTGCAGGATACACCAAATATTTCCTACACAGAAGCCTTGTGGCTCCAACATTTTCTACAACAGGTCAGAGCTAATAAAGTGTGAAAAACCAAAACTTTTAATGTCCTTTCAGGTTAAAAACATTAAATACAAAGTAATTCTTGAAATCAGAAGCAACAGAAAACCGCATCATGTTTTGGTTAGTCTGATATGAATATGCAAATCCTAAAGTACATGTAAATACTGACATGTTACAATAAAAGAGGTGCAGAATGTTTTGTGAAATGAAATGTCTTAAAATATTACACTTAAAATTCCTTTCATTGTACCAGCTGCTAGGAATATTTATGTATGTTGCAGTGTCCCTTTTTGGCAACATTTCTATTTAATTTTAAAACACATTATATTCACTAAATAAGTAACACTTATTTAGTAACACTTTCATTGTTTTGTCTGCTACTTAAATCCACAAACATAAGGAGAAAATGAACAACTGTATAAAGACATCTGACATTTAACTATGTTTGGATTCAATAGGCCATAAAAAAATGTAATCATACATAAATGGGCTATTAAACTTCTGGGACATTTTCAGGGACAGTCAGAGGCCCTGTGTGGGGGCTTTGCTGCTACAGGTCACAAATCCTGTGTTTTCACCAATCAGTAAATGGAAACATATCACAAAAAGTCAAACTACTGTATGTAAGTCGTCAAATGTGCTACGCAATGCCAGGTTCATACTGCTTCAGTTACAATCACTGTTTACTTACCAGTAAAGGCAAAACCAAAGATCTCTTTCACTCTGTAACAAAAGACAAAGCACAAAAACACAGAATGAGACAACTCAAATCAACATCACGGTCAATACTGCATCACTCTGTGTAGTCCAAAAGATTCAGTACACTTCTTTGTTTACCACAGCAACAAACAACTCACCTCTTTTTTCTACACCTTATTAAAGATTACTGTCTTCATTAAGGTAAAATGTGGTTTCATCCATTTGTAATAAGCCACACACGTTTCTCAGTTATGTGATAGCTCTATTAGTTTGATGCTATTAGATAACAGAGTAGATTTAATAAGCAATGATTTGCTACACCTAGCACTGCACACTTTATCAAATTCTGACATCACAATTTCAAAGCATGAACAATCATAAATGAAAGCTTGGGTGATATATTTGTAGGCTTGTAGGCTTGAATGAGTTGGTCTGCATTCAAATTCTGCTTCCTAAAAATATTATCACCTGCACACAGTATCATTTAATATGCTGTTGTTTTCAAATATCTACATATCATATTTATAATATTAATGGTGCACTGCTGCATTTTATTTATTTGAAGGTGGACTTTTTTATATTTCATTAATTTTTCACAAAGTCAGAAGTTAAAACCTACACCTGCAGCTCTGTTTATTTAAAAAACCAACCTGCACAAACAAGTGTTTGTTAAACAGTTCTTAAAATTTAACTAAAAAACCAAAATTAATTAATTAAAATAAACTTCTTGTTAAGAGATGTTATTATTCTTATATTATGTGTTTTATCCTCACCCTCTCTCTCCCTTCTGTTAATTAACCCACAACACAAACACCGGCACAAGCACGTGACTCTTTTTCTCCCCGGCTGTGTCCCAAAACTTTGGCTGCATCCTCCAGAGGCCGCATTTGAAGGCCGGTTACAGCCAGGCAACGAAGGCTGTCCTAATTCGTCGACTCCTTCAAATGCGGCCGACAAATGCTCCTTCATTCCCCCGAATTTGAAGGATGGGTCGGTGTGTCCTTCAGATCCCAGAATTCATAGCGTGGCCCAGCCAATTTTCAGCTGCCAGCAATGGCGGTTGCTACTAAGTTTTAAAATTACTCCTATTAATCTTTCTGGCCCACAAAATAAACTTTTAACATATTTTAAGGCGAGAAAGTAGCGGTGTAAATTACAAATATCTGCTTTGTTTATCAAGACATCGCATATTTTCAAAAGTGTGCCGATGTTTTCGAAGACGTCTGTCACCCACCAGCTCGATAGCAAGCCGGGGGGTTCAATGGTCACCCCAGCCGGCGAGAGCAGCGGACTCCCGGCTTCATCGTTTTCAGACCCCCGCTCTTTCGCTACTAAGGTTAAACATGATATATAAGTCACTCGGATAACTTTTAAAAAAAATGTAATTGTTTGCCTTTTTTCTGTGTTTTATATTTGTTCCTGAGTAAATCGGTTTGGCTGAGATCAAAGTTATTAGATTAAATAAAACGTTATTAATCCATAGGGTGGGTTCCTCCGGGATTTTCACACAGCTGAATAAATTTTAAATCGTCGAGAATTTACGCCAGTGTCCTGTTATATTTTAAATAGCAAGGAGCAGACGGCAGAGTTTATTAAATTCCAGCGAGACAGCGGTGACGCAAATCTGAAGGCTAGACCGTCATTTCACAGCCTCGCACTTCCGGCCTTCTCGATCTTTGAAGGACCCGGCCCACGTAGACCGCGAAGGCCGGGTCCTCCGAAGGATGCAGCCGACGTTTTGGGACACAGCTAATGGCGGTAAAATGGCTCCTTTGAAGTTGCCGACCCTGCTGCTTCAGCAGCTAATCAGTGGTTCTAAAATGGCGGCTCATTACCTCACAACCTAAAGAATGAGGCCGTTTTAACTGACTGACTTGTGAAGAGCAAAAGTAACTTCACTTCCCTAAGACACTCAGAAACACTAACACACCGAATGAACCAAATACAACACAATAACTGTATTAAACAATCAAATGAACCATATTAATTTCACCTGGGCCTATAGCAGCTAGGCGTTAGCGCTTAGGTTGTTAGGGCTAGCATACCAAACACTCCTTTTAAATACTAAAATTACAACGTTTCACTAAAAAAGCAGTCATTGTGTTACTTTAACATGAGTTATACTTCGACTGGCTTTATAAGTCACTAACAACAACTGGGTAAATCACTCAAACAGCTTATAGACATATCATTTCAGAGAAGAGAGACAGAGAAGCAGGCTTACCGCGGGGATCGAGAAGAGTGGGCGGAGATTCAGGAGTCAGCCGAAGACGTAAAAAAAGAGGCATTCATGGGTAGTGGGAAACTCCGCAATTACACAAAATTGGCATTGAAAACGTGAAAAATATATGTAAATTTAAATATTATTATACTAGATTTTTTTTGCAACAAAAAACAACTAGCAGAAATTTAATTCTATAAGTTTACTAATGTTTCAAACAGGATTCTTTGAATTTGAAATAATGGTTAAAAGACATAAATAAACACAAGGTCATTATGTTAAAATGTACTTTATTATGATATATTTATTTAACTGACTGCAGTAATAAGAACAGTCTTATTCTGAACACCAACACCAAGGAGCTGGTGTTGGTGATCGCCTAAGCATCCTCACAGTAGGAGCTGCAGAGGCTCATCTCACTCCACTGCAGGACTCAAGAGGTTCAGGAAGTCCCTTAACCCCACTGGCATGAGACTTTTTAACAGCGACTCCTGACATGTTCATTGCACATTTGTTTCTTTTATTCTAATACATATTGGTTGTAATCATATGAATTCTGAATTGCTTTAAAGCTGAAGCTGTCTGCTAAAAATAGCTGAAAAAGCTGAAAAGTTGCAGAAATTGTAAAACCTTTGCAGAAGCAAAGGAACTTTGCTAAAATGTAATAACTTAAAAGAACTGCAATATCTTAGAGGAAACATAATACTTGGCAGAAATACAATAGCATAGCAGAACTTGGCAGAAATATTGTAACTTACCAGAAACATGATAACTTCTCAAATATACAAGAATTTAGGAGAAATAGTATAAGATAACAGAAAGAATATATTTAGCCAAAAATACTTAAACATTACAGAAACACTATGATTTAGAAAAATAGTACAACATAGCAGAAATACTGTGATGAACTATGAATATTGTCATTTTAAGTTAATACTATGTTTTAGCAAAAATACTATAATTTGACAGAAATACTATCATTTCGCAGAAATACTATGTTTCAGCACAAATACTCTGGTTTAGCACAAATATTATAACATAGCAGAAATACAATTATATAGCAGAAATGCTATATTTAGAAAGAAAAATATAATATAGTAGAAATAATATATATGATTATATATGATTTAGCAGAAATACTATAATCAGCACATATACTGTAACATGACAGAAATTCCTCCACTTAGCAGTAATACTATAACATAACACAAATGTTATGATTTGGCACAAAAACCATGATTTCAGCAAAACTACTATGATTTAGAAGAAATACTATGATTGAGCAGAAGTACTAAGATGTAGTAAAAGTACTTTGATTTAACAGAAATACAATTATGGAGGAGTAATACTTTAAAATGGGAGAAATATTGATACACACACACATACACAGAGCCTAAAGGGAACAGTATTTGTGCCATAGAGTGTTAACAAGAATATGAGGTCCATATTGCAAAAGCTGGTAAAATGATAAAAGTTTGCAGAATTGTAATAAATGATGAATATGAATTACTGGTCTGTGATAGTGTATTAATTTGTAGGGAAAAAAACATGTGGACCAAGGTGGGATTGAACCCACGACATTTGGGTTGGAGACCCGTGTCATTACCAACTGCGCCACTGGGAAAGAGAACAAAGGCCTGGAAAACAGGGCGATGAGCAGTCAGAATTAGATCGCGGTGAGAGGCGAAAAACACAGTTTTTTGGAGTTACAAAACATTGTGTAACTCAAAAACTAAGTGGACTAGAAGCATAATTCTTGTACTGGGTGAATCAGCGGACTTTGGTGTACTTTGACTGCGATTTTCATTGCTCTTTGTACAACCGTTGCTGAGATATGACGAGAGAAGAAATGGCAGACCTCAGATATAATTGGCTGGCTGGGAAGCAGTGCAGGCCCTGATTTGTAAATTTGAATGTCTCAGTCCTCACAGAGGATTGGCTGCTTGGGAACCTGGCAGAAATATATAGAAATACTATGATTAAGCATAAATACTACATTTAGCAGAAATACTATATTAAGCACAAATCCTATAAAAAGCAGAAATACTATATTAAGCAATATAAATATCCTATAAAAATCCTATAAAAAGCAAAAATACTGTACTATGATTTGGTAGAAAAACTATAATTAATCAGAAATACTATATTTGGCAGAAATACTATATTAAGCACAAATCCTATAAAAAGCAGAAATACTATAATTTAGCAGAAATACTATAGAAATACTATATTAAGCACAAATCCTATAAAAAGCAGAAATACTATAATTTAGCAGAAATACTATAAAAAGCAGAAATACTATAATTTAGCAGAAATACTATATTAAGCACAAATACTATAATTTAGCAAAAATACTATAATTTAGCAGAAATACCATATTAAGCACAAATCCTATAAAAAGCAGAAATACTATATTAAGCACAAATACTATAAAAAGCAGAAATACTATAATTTAGCAGAAATACTATAAAAAGCAGAAATACTATAATTTAGCAGAAATACTATATTAAGCACAAATACTATAATTTAGCAAAAATACTATAATTTAGCAGAAATACCATATTAAGCACAAATCCTATAAAAAGCAGAAATACTATATTAAGCACAAATACTATAAAAAGCAGAAATACTATAATTTAGCAGAAATACTATATTAAGCACAAATACTATAAAAAGCAGAAATGCTATAATTTAGCAGAAATACTATAATTTAGCAGAAACACTATATTAAGCACAAATACTATAGAAATACTATATTAAGCACAAATCATATTAAAAGCAGAAATACTATATTAAGCAGAAATACTATAAAAAGCAGAAATACTATATTAAGCAGAAATACTATAAAAGCAGAAATACTATAATTTAGCAGAAATACTATCATTTAGCAGAAATACTATAAAAGCAGAAATACTATCATTTAGAAATACTATAACACACACAGAAAGAGAGAGAAGCAAGTTTTTAGATCAGTCAAGCAGCCTGGGAGCTGCTAAGTTTGAATCCACCAATCAGAGATGCTGTGTACATTTTCCCGCCAAAACAGGTGCAGCCGTTTTTACACACGCAGCAGAGAGGGAGGATTTTTGCAGTCTATTTCTCATAGTGAGGACTACCCTGGAACAAATGGCCATAATTTCCTAACCGTAAGAGCTAGAACGGTCATTCTTTTCTTTTATTCTTTTATCATTAAAATATGAATTATTAAAGATATTTGACTTCTAATGCACCATAACTGAGTAGAGGCGAAGCAAAAACTGCCTTGAACTCCCCTCAAACAACGCTTTGTAACTCTAAATCTATTTGGAGTATCGATATCATTCTTTCACCGTAAGAGACAGCAGGCTTTGGTGAACAACCATGGAAATTTTTAGGTCTTTGTGGAAATCTATCAAAAAGATATGACAAGAGAAAAAAATGGTTCATTTCCAGAGTTTGAAAGCTGAAGAAATCTGAGCGAAGGACGAATTTCCTACCCTCAAACAAACGTAATTCATGGCCAAATGGTAATAGGTGAGACAAAAATTCTTGAATTGTGAGCGTCAGGAGTGTCTGAAGATATATCGGGACAAGCCTCATGTCTCAACGTCGCTTCGTTAAGGAGATATGACGATTCGAATATGCCTCTCATTACAGAAATCAAGCGGTGATTTTGAACAAACTTTCCATTGACTTTCTATGGAGAGTTTTCAGACTTTGTGTTGGTCTGAGGAGATTTGCCAAAATTCTATAAATCCCACAGTAATGATAATGACATTTTCTGAAAGCCAGCAAAAATACCTACGTTTTGATGTATAATTTGTGGAGGTTGAGTGAAAATTGAGCAAGTAGCAAGAAGTTGTTCGGACATGAAGAGAAGACTGCGAAACTTAAAGTGGCTCACTTAGAACCAACTGCATAGCAACCATAACAACCCATGTATTTTGAGAAAAATCACAAAGATGAAACTCAAAACTTGAAGAGGGATAAGATGAAAATGGTAACAGATATGAAAAAGCTGAATCATACATGAATAGCCCAATAATTTGTGAACATTTTAAAGTTTGAATGGTTTTTCTAGGTGAAAGTATGAGGAAGTAGTTAAGTTTCAAAAACAAGCAAGTTTTAGCAGAATTTTGGAAGTTTTCCATTCATTTCAATGGGACAAATTAAAGGAAAAAAGCTTAATATTTTAAAAAGTATAATAGTAAAAAATAGCAAAAGTCATAGCGCACATTAGCAGAAATAGCAAAATAGTTTAAAATTTGAACGGTGAAAATCGGCTGAAAATTGTGGAAGTAGTTAAGTGCCAAAAAAGTACAAAAAGTGGCAACTAGAATAATAATAAAGTATAAAGAATAAAGAGAAACAGGAAAACAATAGTGTGGATGCCTTAAAGCATCCACACAATAAAGAGAAACAGGAAAACAATAGTGTGGATGCCTTAAAGCATCCACACAATAAACTCCAATTCCCCCCCATGGTCCCGAATTATGGCATGAACCAATTTGTATTGTTCCTTTAAAACTCGCTCCGCCCCTTTTCCACCTCTTGGCTCCTCAATCAAGGGACTGGAGCAGCTGCAACTAAGGTAACTCGGAAAACAAAAGATTAATCATACATAACAGTGTAAACTAAAATGTGCGCACTTATTTTAGAATACAGTGTCATGTGGATATGTGAATTAACTTTAAACAAAAACCAGTTATTTATTATCCTGTAAACTAATGCCTATATTTAAAGAAAGACAAATGTGAATGTTATGTTACTTATAAGCCTCTACAAACATGGTGGGTATTACCACTGTGGGGCTGTAGTTGCAGCCATCACATGTGAAATATCAATCCCAGTCAATCAAGCCAGAGCTGAAATCACCAGAAAGTGCCGATGAGAGTGGCTTGATGACAAACTGTGTGACCTATATGACATCAAGCTGTATGAATTCATGACATCAAGCTGAATGCCTTATATGCAGTGATGGGAATTACGGCACTACAAGTAACAGCGTTACTAACGGTGTTGCTTTTCAAGTAACGAGTAATCTAACTAATTACTATTTTTTATTGTTACAACGCCATTTCCATTACTAGCAAGAACTTCTTCCTGCTCTTGCTCTTGACGAAGGCGGTCGCACTTTTCTCCTCTCCTCCTCCTCCTCTCCCTTAGCTTCCCTGCTTAGCCTCTTGTGTCCTTGTCTAGTCTGGTGTTTTTTGTATTAATTTTCCCTGGAACACTCTCTCACAGTCTGTTCTCTAAAACCTAAAAGAGGAATTCTGGATTTGATCAACTGGTCCCTAAATGCAATTGACACCCCTTTCTCAACGAGAAGTTTGGGCTTGGGTGAGCCTGAGTGCTGAAGATATCTACCTATTCGGAACCATGGTAAAAGGGCTCTGGCTGATCGGAGCTGGCTTGGCCCTGACTTATCGAAGAATTAAGAAAGCGGAACCGGCTGTTCAAACCCCCACAAGGCTGCCCTCTGGGATTGATTGATTGATAAGATCTTGGAAAGTCTACGGCTGCTGTGAATACTCAGAATAAGATCTCTGAGTGCAGACTGGATTACATCTCGGGGAGGCACACTGCCGTGAGTTCTCAGAATCGGCTCCTTGAGCACAAGAAATGACAACATCACAGAACGCAAGTATGGCGAAGCTCGCGGCTCTCCAACGGGAGATTGAGAGACCAGTGTTGGACTGTAGAACTGCTTTGAAATTCATATGAGCTGTTCACACTAAAGTAAAAACCACCATCACTTCATGCGGATACCCTCTCGGCGCCAGCTGCGGTCGCAAGGCTGGAGCCGAACAAAAACACCCTGATAACGACTGTGTTTAGTCTGTTCCTTCCCATTCCATGCAAGGCCACCTGGGTTGGCTGGAAAACTGTTTACTTAGCCTAGCAGGGCGAAGGACACTGTCTCAGCTGAACTCTGGACACGCACACACATACATATACACTGATAGGCACACACTCATCCCCCCTCCCTTTCCAAACGCCTTCAACGCTTATTCCCTTCCGATGCTGACGGTGGATCAAGGAGACCAGCGCACAGGCTGCAGGCCCGGATGTACTGTCTAATTCGGCTGTCTCTCACCCTTTACCCACCCCTGTTACTTGTCATGTGTTTCTTTGGTGTATTAAGAGTTTTTTCATGTGCAGAGGTGTTTTTTTCTGTTCTCAAACTAATCTCCCTGTTGGAGCTCAGTCTGGGAGGAGTTATTTTTTTCTCCTTATCTTTCCTCATGTGGTGCATTTTCCATTGTTATACCTCTCTGACCTGTCTTCCCCATGTGATGTTTGTGTAATGTATGTATGGTCGGAGGGTAAGATGGCGCCGCCATTGCGTGTAATAGGTTGGCAGCCTTATGAAATTTCCCCTTGTGGGACTAATAAAGGTATATCAAATCAAATCAAATCAAAGAAAATGCGGTGCCGTCGCGTTACTGTTTTTCAACACACAGACGGTTGAAGCTGTGTTCAGATTACCGCATCTTATATCAGTTGCACGGAAGTAGATGTAAGTAATCTGGGCGCTACTGCTTTAAGCAGCTGTGCGTGTTCCTGTACGCTGCAGCTGAACTGATGTCTTGAATTTGCTGTCTTATGATATTTTCTGCCATTTTGATGGTTCTGTCTTTGATAGTCTTCGCAGAGAGAGGCATCGCTCAGATTTTCTGCACAGAGATTGTGCACTCTGATTTTCAAAGTCAGCGAATAGGTGTTCTGAAATCTTAATGAATGATTCCTTCATATATTCTCTGTCCGTCAACGGCTTCCCACGCCTGACCATTTCCTGAGCGGCCACAAAACTTGCATATGCAGACTTCATCCACTTCTTGAATTGATTTTTCCACAGATCAGCCTTCCAAATCACTTCCAAAAAGGCTTTTTTCCTCTCTTCTCCCTCTGGATATTTTTCAGCAAAGGCTGTGTTTTTATTTCGATATTTAACCTTTTTTTGTTAGCCAGTTTTTCTGCACAAATTAGGCATTCTGGTAGGCCACTCTCATCAGAAGTAAATGCAAATGAATCTGCCCAGGCATCATTAAATGTTCTATTTTCTTCTGATATTTTTCTTTTCTTACATTTCTCCATACTTGGCCGACCCGGGGTTGAAAGTCTCCATAAACGCACGGCGTTTTGGCGGGTACACCGGCTTCCACGTTATGCGACGCTTATTTTGAGCAACAAAAATACTAAAATATAATTTTATGTTAATATTTCAAGATCACAATAATCTTCCAATTTAGAACTATAATTTTAAAAAAGAACTACCGCAAATAAAATAAATGATAAGTATTAAATTGAAGTGTATTGTCCCAAGCCACGCGGAGCCGCAGTATAAGGATGAAAGAGCCACATGCGACCCCTGGTCTATACAGACAATAATCCCCTCACATATGCGATGAGTACTGCAAAGATGAATGCAGTAGGTCACCGCTGGGTAGGTGAGCTGGCAGATTTCAGGTTTGATGTCAAATACTGGCCGGGGAAGGTGAACATCGATGCAGACTCATTCTCTCAGTTTCCACTTGACATTGACACCTACCTCACAAAGTTTACTGAAGACCTGACGAGAGAGGCCATTCAGGCTACATGGGAGGGTTGTGAGTCTGCAAAGAGACAAGATGCTGCATATATCGCTGCCCTGTGCCTAACATGCCCAGCCAGAGACACCTGTGAACATGTCACCATTGCAGCCTGTCACAGTGACCTGGGAAAATCCCAAAGGAAGGATCCCTCTATCATTTAACTTATTAAACTGAAAGAAACAAAATCAGTAATAACTAATGATAGCAGAAGGAGAGCCAGTGGCCCCGTGAGAAAGCTTATGCACGAGTGGGGAAAGCTTCATATGGAAAATCAGCTGCAACATCGTACAGCGGCTCAGCGAAGGCAGCTTGTGCTGCCAGCACAATATCAACTCCTAGTGCTTCAACATCTCCACGATGACTTGGGTCACGCAGGGCAGAGAGGGTCATTCACTTGGCACGGGACCGTTTCTACTGGGCTTTTATGAAGAGGGACATTGAGGCGTATGTGACCAGAAAACACCCCTGTGTTGTGGCCATTTTTGTTGAATGTTTATAAAATGCAGTTTGTATTCATTTTTGTTTTTTCTTTAAAGTTGTAAGAATATGCTGAATTACATGCTTTGTTATGTAATTTGTAATTCATTTTATTGGAAAAGTTTTTGGAAAGTGATTGGTTTATTGGCTTATGGACCCTCCCATTAATCAGGGGATTAAGAGCACCCTGGAGGGGTGTGGTAAAGATGGTTTTTTGTTTGCCAAATGTCTGATGGGAAGACGGGGGGGTTAGAAAATGATTTTTTGACCACTTTTGAAGTTGTTAAAGCAAATTGAGTTAACTTTCGTTTAATTTTAAGTTTTAAGAAGTTATTTGGTTGATTTTTGTTTATAATTTTCCACGAAATAAACGACATATGATTTTTAAACAATGGAGTCAGAAGTGCGTTCTAAAACAAACCTCCCGTTGCCACCCACGGCCTTTTCTTGGACTTTTTTGGTGTTTGGAACATAAAAGGCCGTGACACCCCTGCATTAAGCAAAAGAAACCAGTCAAACACATCAGCAAACCTACAACACCTGGCTGGAGCTGCTCACTCAAGGACAACACCATGCCATCCAAATGGCAACCCAGCTGAGCGATTTAATTGGATATTTCTTCAAATGCTAAGGACATTGGAGGAGAAGGCAAAGAGCAGCTGGAAAGAGCATCTGCCTCAGATAGTACATGCATACAACTGCACCAGGCATGAGGCAACAGGCTTTTCATCCCACTAACTCATGTTTGGTCGACACCGCCGTCTCCTAGTAGACTTCATTTTTGGCTTGTTAGCCAGAGATGGGACACCTCAGAGCTATGCTAAAAAGTGGGCTTTGTGGATGGAAGAGGCTTATCGTATTGCAGCTGAGAACAGCCAGCACTCTAGTGCAAGGGGTAGAAGAACTATGATCATCACACACAGAACACAGTCACTCTCCAACCTGGTGAGACAGTGTCCTAGTCCGTAACATGAGTGAGAGGGGAGGACCTGGAAAACTGAGACCTTACTGGGAACAAACTTTGTATGTCATCAAACAACAAGTGAGTGACAGTCCCATTTACAAAATGTGTTCAGAGACGTAATGTGTTTACTTCATAGAAATCTCCTACACTATGGTGGCCCCTAGAGACAAAGCACGTACAAACTCCAAAACACTTGCAAACTCTGAAACACATGCAAACTCCAAAACACTTGCAAACTCCAAAACACTTGCAAACTCCAAAACACTTGCAAACTCCAAAACACCTGCAAAATCCAAAACATATGCAAACTCCAAAGCACATGCAAAATCCAAAACACTTGCAAACTCCAAAACACTTGCAAAATCCAAAACACTTGCAAAATCCAAAACACATGCAAACCCCAAAACACATGCAAATTCCAAAACACTTGCAAACTCCAAAACACTTGCAAAATCCAAAACACTTGCAAAATCCAAAACACATGCAAACTCCAAAGCACATGCAAAATCCAAAACACTTGCAAACTCCAAAACACTTGAAAAATCCAAAACACTTGCAAACTCCAAAACACTTGCAAACTCCAAAACACTTGCAAAATCCAAAACACATTCAGTTCAATTCAATTCAATTTTATTTATATAGCGCCAAATCACAACAAATGTCGCCTCAAGGCGCTTGTCCCATTTACAAAATGTGTTCAGAGACGTAATGTGTTTACTTCATAGAAATCTCCTACACTACGGTGGCCCCTAGAGACAAAGCACGTACAAACTCCAAAACACTTGCAAACTCTGAAACACATGCAAACTCCAAAACACTTGCAAACTCCAAAACACTTGCAAACTCCAAAACACTTGCAAACTCCAAAACACCTGCAAAATCCAAAACATATGCAAACTCCAAAGCACATGCAAACTCTAAAGCACTTGCAAACTCCAAAACACTTGCAAACTCCAAAACACTTGAAAAATCCAAAACACATGCAAATTCCAAAACACTTGCAAACTCCAAAACACTTGCAAACTCCAAAACACTTGCAAAATCCAAAACACTTGCAAAATCCAAAACACTTGCAAACTCCAAAACACTTGCAAAATCCAAAACACATGCAAACCCCAAAACACATGCAAATTCCAAAACACAACGGAAGTGCTCCAGGACGCTAGGGACAGTGTTGAGCTCAATTTGCAAAATAAACGGCAAGTTTGTCTGTATGGGACGGTCTAGTCTCTGTCGCGATTCCCAGGTTGCCTAGCAACCATGATACTAACCGCTGGAAACGTGTCATACAACTTTGTTTGACAGAAATGAAGGAGAACATATTTTGTTCATTTGTTTGTTTGTTTCTACATGAGCTTTGTGTAATTTGATAAGTATCTGAGGCTGAGACCACAGGACAGTAAAACATGATTTTTGGGCTTCATTTCTGGACTGAAAAGTTATTTAAGATTAGTTAGTAAATAACAATTAGCTAATGTTGTTCATGAGACTAAAGTCATATCACTTTGGTAATGTAAATATAATATGGCCAATATTATAGTTATTATATTAATCATTATTAGCTATTACAGCAGTGAACATGAACTCTGTGTCAAATACTGAGCTTCAGTACAGATTCAAGTTGCAGTTATTTATATGTCTTATCACCTTAAATCTTCACTCAAAGACAAGTATCTTTGACAGTGCATATATAGGTGTATCATATATAAGAGACAAATGTTGTTCCTTCAGTATGTTGGCATAACTAAATTTGGCTCATTGCTTACATATATTTATAAAAAGAAAATGTACACGCTGGATAACTGTTTCTGATAAAATGAAGAGTAGACTGATATATTAAATATTTGTTTATTGGGTAAGAAAATCAGACCATGTCATAACTGCTTTAAGTCATACAGAATAGATATCAGATCTTTAAACAGGCTGACTTCTGCTAAATGGGTCAAACTGGGCAGAAAGTATACAAACATCCTTATAGAATATGATGTAACACTATAGATCAACTTACCTCAGAATATAAACAATTACAGCATTATGATGCAACAAACACAGCAGTACTACTAATCCAAAATACTCAGCTTCATAGAACTGAAACAAACATTTATTTTTAGCTCCATTCTGCTGCTGATACATACTTTAGGTTTCTGAACATTAAACTTGTTTCTGCCTTTCATAGTGTGTAACTTGAAGGCCCTGAATACTTTCTCCCACACTGAAAACACTGGAATGATAATATTATTTGAACATTACCTAATAAGACTGATTCAGGACAGACAATTAGTTATGTTAAACTTTTCTAACAGTCCTTCACAAACAGGGAACAGTCTGTCTATTCTCTCCATCTGTCAGCTGCTGCTGGCTCTTCCTCCTCCTCTTCCTCACACACTGCTGAGTTTGCTCACTGCTACAAAACAGCACAAAAGAAGGAGGATTTAGTGTTTGTGTTATTACGAGTGCTAAACAAGAAGAGTTCCCAGATGGTACAGTGGACACATGTGTGACTCCTGTGATTAAAGCATCTTTCTTTCAGCGTAACGAGTGAACCGTCAGCTCGTTCAAACACACGTTGAAGTCCGTGTGGCTCGACACCACCGAAAAGAGGCAGCAATATAACATAGCTAACATTAACAGTGCAGTGAATCCTGCTTGTGCCATGATATTCAGGACTGCAAACCAAGCAGCATCACTGAATTTCAGCTTGTTGTGTTTGTGGATATATGACTGACTTTAATTATCCATAAAATCATCAGATTCTCTGTAAGAGTAAAGTCAACTATTGAACGGCATATATTTTGAAGTAAAGGCTTTAAAACCAAGTTAGTACAAACATCACTAATGTCACATAACTTTCCCGACATGAGGCCAACAGTAATGTTTTAATGTTCTTCATTATAAAAACATTCGCGCATAAATAAGTGACATAATATTCAGTACTTACTTCTGAAAGTTTACTCTTTGGCGGCTCTGCTTCCGCCGTTTTTTTTCCACACCACCACCGCGCTATGAAATCTGGGATATGTTGGGCCATGAAGGCTACACCGACCCATCCTTAAAATTCAGGGAAATGAAGGACGCATTTGAGGGCCGCATTTCGAGCAGCCTTTGAATTGGGACAGCCTTCGTGATGTCGCTGTGACGTAATAGGCCTTAAAATGCAGCCTTTTAGGCTGCAGACACTGAATTGGGATAAAGTCCAAATCCGGTCATTGGTACTTCCTGGCTTGTGTAGTTACTAGGTAACAAAAGCTCAACACTGCCCCTAGCGTCCTGGAGCACTTCCGTTGTGTTTTGGAATTTGCATGTATTTTCGGGTTTGCATGTGTTTTGGAGTTTGCACGTGCTTTGTCTCTAGGGGCCACCGTAGGATTGAACCTATGACCTTGGCGTTATTAGCACCACACTCTGACCAGCTGAGCTAACCGGCCTACAACATGTGTGTGAACCGATCCTTTTGTTGACTAATATACCAAAAAAGAGGGTGGAAGAACTGTTAAGAACACAAGAGAAATGTGTGTTTACAAGAAATTACTTCAAGCTGTACCAATAAAAGTCAACTCTTGGAAGCTCCTACTGATCAGAAGCCACCTATGCAGTTCAGCTGATGAACAATGTGGCTGGAGAAACTAACAAAGTCATACTTTAGTAGACTAAAATATGAAAACAGTCGAAAGCACTGTGTTTCCTAATGAAAATGCTTCAAGTATAGCGGCATGGCTGTCTTTTGAACAAAGTCCAACACATGCCTTCAACGGGGAGTGAAACAGAGCACACTGGATCTTTTCCAGGTGGAGTTCCACCAACAGCATGCTTCCAAGTCGTGATTTTTTCACCCGTGTCGCTTGAGGTCATGGCATGTTATTGACTTTCTATGGTTGCTTCTAAGCCAAGATGACTCGAGCCTGGCACTGATAAGGCCAAGTTCATGGCTTCGAGCCTCGTTTGAGAACTCGTAGAGTCTCTGTTGAAGGACATGAAATTGACAACAGCGTAGCAATTTTGGATGACATAAAGGATGCGAGGTCGGCCTGCTGCGAATAAACTGGGAACGCATGCCTGCTCATCAAGGACTCACAACCAACCACGAAGGGACTCGAACCCTCAATCTTCTGATCCGAAGTCAGACGCCTTGTCCGTTAGGCCACGTGGTTTGGCAGAAGTTCCCACTTTTCATGAACGTTCGTTTGAGTATGTTTGAGCCAACTGCTGGTGTTGGGTTGGTCACGTGGCTGGTGGATATTGCTTGATTGTTGCTTGAAATAATTGATTGTTGCTTGAAATAAGTGCATGCCACAGCATTTCTCCCATGTATCAAGCTCTTAAAAACGTAGTCCTACCTTCCACATGCACAGTGGATCCACCCACTAAGCCAGAGTATCATCTGCCAATGGAGGTCATAAAGCTTACGTGGCCCGATCTCTCACTGATAAGGCCAAGTTCAGGGCTTCCCTAACCTTGCCTTTTGAGCCTCGTTTGAGAACGCGTAGAGCACAGGTGTCGGACTCCGGGCCTCGAGGGCCGGTGTCCTGCAGGTTTTAGATGTGTCCTTGATCCAACACAGCTGATTTAAATGGCTAAATGACCTCCTCAACATGTCTTGAAGTTCTCCAAAGGCCTGGTAATGAACTGATCACTTGATTCAGGTGTGTTGACCCAGGGTGAGATCTAAAACCTGCAGGACACCGGCCCTCGAGGCCTGGAGTTTGACACCCCTGGTGTAGAGTCTCTTTTGAAGGACACAGCCAGGGTCTGCAGCCTTAAAGGCTGCATTTCAAGACCGATTACGTCACAGCGACGCGAAGAAGGCTGTCCCAATTCAAAGGCTGCTCGAAATGCGGCCGTCAAATGCGTCCCTCATTTCCCTGAATTTTAAGGATGGGTCGCTGTAGCTGTTATGGCCCAACATATCCCAGACTTCATAGCGCGGCGGTGGTGTAGATAATTTTTCTGAAAAAAATGGAGCGGCCAAAGAGTAAACTTTCAAAAGTAAGTAATGAATGTTATGTCACTTATTTATGTGCAAATGTTTAATAATGAAGAACATTAAAACATTACTGTTGGCCACATGTCGGGAAAGCTATGTGACATTAGCGATGTTTGTACTAACTTGGTTTTAAAGCCTTTACTTCAAAATATACGCCGTTCAATAGTCGGCCTTAATCTTACAAAGAATGTGATGATTTTATGGATAATTAAAGTCAGTCATATATCCACAAACACAACAAGCTGAAAGTCAGTGATGCTGCTCGGTTTGCAGTCCTGAATATCACGGCACAAGCAGGATTCACTGCACTGTTAATGTTAGCTATGTTAAATTGCTGCCTCTGTTCGGTGGTGTCGAGCCAAACGGACTTCAATGTGTGTTTGAACGAGCTGACGGTTCACTCGTTACGCTGAAAGAAAGATGCTTTAATCACAGGAGTCACACATGTGTCCACTGTACCATCTGGGAACTCTTCTTGTTTAGCACTCGTAATAACACAAACACTAAATCCTCCTTCTTTTGTGCTGTTTTGTAGCAGTGTAAACACCTGAGACTGTCACCTGTCTGTCTGTCCTGCACTCTCTCTCTGTTTCTTTCTCTCTGATTGTGTAATAAAAGTATGAACATGTGTTTATAAGTTACACTTGTGTTTGAATCCTGCAGCTTATCACACATTTGATTTCCATGTGTGACAACTGCAAGTGTCCAGAGTGAGGACAGACTGAGGGACCCACTGCTGCACATCATCTGTGAGGCTTTGCACCCCTGATGATCCACCAGGACAAACTCAGCAGTGTGTGAGGAAGAGGAGGAGGAAGAGCCAGCAGCAGCTGACAGACGGAGAGAATAGACAGACTGTTCCCTGTTTGTGAAGGACTGCTATAAAAGTTTAGCATAACTATTTGTCTGTCCTGAATCAGTCTTATTAGGTAATGTTCAAATAGTTTTATCATTCCAGTGTTTTCAGTGTGGGAGAAAGTACTCAGGGCCTTCAAGTTACACACTATGAAAGGCAGCAACAAGTTTAATATTCAGAAACCTAAAGTATGTATCAGCAGCAGAATGGAGCTAAAAATAAATGTTTGTTTCAGTTCTATGAAGCTGAGTATTTTGGATTAGTAGTACTGCTGTGTTTGTTGCATCATAATGCTGTAATTGTTTATATTCTTTATATATTCTGAGGTAAGTTGATCTATAGTGTTACATAATATTCTATAAGGATGATATGTGTTTGTATACTTTCTGCCCAGTTTGACCCATTTAGCAGAAGTCAGCCAGTTTAAGGCTCTGATATTTATTCTGTATGACTTAAAGCAGTTATGACATGGTATGATTTTCTTACCCAATAAACAAATATTTAATATATCAGAAACAGTTTTCACAGCTCGTACATTTTCTTTTTACACATATATGTAAGCATTGAGCCAAATTTAGTTATGCAAACATACTGAAGGAACAACATTTGTCTCTTATATATGATACACCTATATATACACTGTCAAAGATACTTCTCTTTGAGTGACGATTTAACGTGATAAGACATAAATAACTCCAACTTGAATCTGTACTGAAGCTCAGTATTTGACACAGAGTTCATGTTCACTGCTGTAATAGCTAATAATGATTAATATAATAACTATAATATTGGCCACATTATATTTACATTACCAAAGTGATATTACTTTAGTCTCATGAACAACATTAGCTAATTGTTATTTACTAGCTAATTTTAAAATGACCGTTCAGTACAGAAATGAAGGCCAAAAATCATGTTTTACAGTCCTGTCGTCTCAGCCTCAGATACTTATCAAATCACACAAAGCTCATGTAGAAACAAACAAACAAATGAACAAAATATGTTCTCCTTCATTTCTGTCAAACAAAATTGTATGACACGTTTCCAGCGGTTAGTATCATGGTTGCTAGGCAACCTGGGCAGCGCGACGGAGACTAGACCGTCCCATACAGCCCATGTGTTTGCAACAAAGTTGCCGTTTATTTTGCAATTCGAGCTCAACACTGTCCCTAGCGTCCTGGAGCACTTCCGTTGTGTTTTGGAGTTTGCATGTGTTTTGAATTTTGTAAGTGTTTTGGAGTTTGTACATGCTTTGTCTCTAGGGGCCACCGTACTACACCTCGTGAAAGACCTACCTGTTGACCACTGGGGGACCACTTCCACGTCGAGGGAACCAAAAGAAAAGAAGCCATCGTGTTGGGAGACGTGACTGGATGGAGACACCTGTAAGCAGTGACTGTGAAAACTCTGAAACAGACTTGGAGTATCACCACAAGCTCAGCATCAAACATTTTCATTTCTTTGGCTCTCAGAGGAGGCGGACGCACTTTTTCTCCTCTCCCTTGTCTTCCCTGCTAGTTCTTATGTCCTTGTCTAGTCTCGTGTCTTTTTTGGATTACTTTCCCTGGAACACTCTCTCACAGTCTGTGTCTAAAACCTAAAAGAGAATTATGGATTTGATCAACTGGTCTCTGAATGCTATTGACACCCTTTAACGAGAAGTCTGGGCTCGGGAGAACCCGAGTGCCCTGGAGGTACTTTCCCTGCCGGATACACGATGGATGGGTGGCAGAGGATCGTGTGCCTGGCGGGACTGTCGATTGAGAATGCTGAAGATATCTACCTATTTGGAACCATGATAACAGGGTTCATGCTGATCGGAGCTGGCTTGGCCCTGGCTTATCGGAGAATTAAGAGAGCGGAACCGGCTGTTCAAACCCCCACAAGGCTGTCCGCTGGGATTGGAACGACAGGTGCGACTTCTCAGAAAGGGCTCACTGAAGGCAGCATGGTTAAGAGCTTGGAGGCGCTCACGACTGCAGTGAATGCTCAGAATAACACATCTGAGCGTATGTATGTTGGATTACATCAGGAAAGAATCAACTCAGAACAACATCTCTGGGCGGAAGCTGGATTACATCTCGGATCAGTTGGCTGCGGTCGTGAGGTCTCAGAATCTGCTATGTGAGCAAAAGAGTGACAAGACCACGGAATCGACGGCTAATAACATCATGGAGAAACTCGCAGCTATTAACGGGAGATTGAGAGACCAGTGTCGGCATGTCTGTCCTTCCCATTCCCTACAAGGCCACCTGGGTTGGCTGGAAGACTGTTTACTTAGCCTGGCGGGGCAAAGGACACTGTCTCAGCTGAACTCTGGACACGCACACACATACATATACTGATACTGATACTGATAAGCACTCACTGACGCATCACCCTCCCTATCCAACGTCACCTCCAACGCTTACCTCCCCCATGATGTGGACATCGGGTCGGCTGGAGGCGCAGTCGAAGATTGCAGCGGTCCCAGATCAGATGTACACACTGGAACACTTTCACATGTTGCCTAGGGGACTGGCGAGACTTTTAAGGCAAGTGTTTACTTGCCACGTAGCTGCAAAACTGTGACACAATCTGCTGTGGTGGCATTAAAGTCCTGCCAGTTTACAGCGGCTGATTTGGTCCCTAAAATCCAGAGAGTAATTATTCATGGTAAGGAATTCATGTGGACACTGAGCCTGTGGGCAGGCAAGGACATTTAAACAGTGAGGCTGATGACCTACCATTTCTTCATGTGACTACTTCTGGTCTAAAAGGGACTCCAATACCAAAATCGATGAATTTGACACATAGAAATGCTGGATGATCAGGCAATGTGTGAAACACAATGTTTTCTGGCTTAATGTCTCGATGGTAGACACCCTTGGATTGCATTTCAGTGGCTGCATGTACCAGCTGTCTCATTATGACCAGACAGACAAATGAAAAATACGTTCAAATAATCAGATTTACATTATCCATTAAAGTTTGCCATATATGTTATCTTGCCACTCGCTGACCTTAACCTCCCTCTCGTGCACAAAGGTTCTTCTGTTTGCCAGGTAGGCTTCCAAGTCTATGTTTTTTTTGGCCTTTCAAAGACCATAATGAGTTCGTCTTCCAAGTCTTACCAGTCGTTTTAAGCGGGCGTCACATTGCTGCTCGTAGCCTCTGGTCCTGCCCCCACTTTAATTAGCAATGCCACCTTCTTGGGAATCTCGGTCATTTTACCATTAAGAAGCTTGAGAAACAGAACATCAAGGTCAGTGTTCAAACATTAGGCTGTTTGAGGAACACGTTGGGGGAAAAAAACAGAAAAAGACAAATATTTCTTACCACTGGTAGGTAGCTGACTAAAAACTGAGCAACATGCTTAATCACCACCTGCATTACAGAGAAAATGTGTTTTAGAAAAAGAGAACAGGAGGAACTAGAAGAATTGTAAAGTGCACACATAAGAAGCCATACTGGGAAATTGTCTTCTCTGCGTTTTCCAAAGAAGACAGTCCCAAAGCCTCCTTCACCCAGCTTATCCTGCTCTTCGTATTTTTCTTCAAAGTCCTCTACAGAGAGACAAAACAAACAGGGGTTGTGATTAGTTGTACGTAGGAAAGCTGACTTTGCCTCAATGTACACATTCATACAGTCTTTGTTAGAAGCTTCCTAGTGATTAGCAGATGGATACTGTGAGATTAGGTTAAAGAACATGACCCCCTTCGCAGTATATTCTTATAGTATGTTAGACAAAATGTCTCAGTATATTTTTGGTAGTAGGATAGACAAAAGTTCAAGTATATCTCTGAGGATTAAAAGAATGTGACCATCCTTTGGGTTCTGTTAGACAGGTGGGCGCCACCATTTATCTGCTGTAAATGTTTTACACTGTTTTCTTGTCATGTCAGACTGCTTAAATCATTCTCTGAGAAGGTTGTGTGTGAAGGACCTTGGTCCAGTGATAGCAAAAGCAGACAACATTCTGTGCCCCCACCCTTGTAGGAGGTAGAAAGACAGGGAGCCCGAGGTCATAACTTAGGTGTCATGACAGATAAGAGAGTGTGAATGTTTAGGTTTACGACCAGGTGGGGGCCAGAGGAAAGTATAAGAAGCTGTGTAACACATCGCCATTTTGAGACTTGCTGTGACCCTCTCTGCATCTCTCCCCGTCCGGATGGTTGTTATGCTCATTGTGTGAAAATTGTATGGAAATAAAGGATTGTTGATTGAGCATTTATACACCGAGTAAGTGTCCTTCCTTCAGCCCAAAGATTCAAAGAACTGGGAGAATTCAACAACTTGGTGCCGGTGACCCGGATCTTTTGGTGTGCTGAGGAAGGGCAGATTTGGCCTGTGGTGAGATCGTGGGGCGAGGCGAACAGAGGACGGTCCAAATATAAAAAGGTAAGCACAGCCTGTTGTATTATGAATACCAAATGTGCATATTGGGCTTTCCAAATTAATCTGTTCGCTGAGTTACACGTATTTTCACATTAAATTGTTGGTGTCTGGTTTTCGGCGCAAGATACTAACAACATAAGTTGAGGCTGAATTCAAGTGTTATAGGAACTTTCTAGCAAGATACTAATAATATTCTACGTTGAGACTAGAATTCCAGAGTGTTATAGGAACTGGCTCTAGCAAGATACTAATCATATTCTACGTTGAGACTAGAATTCCAGAGTGTTATAGGAACTGGCTCTAGCAAGATACTAATCATATTCTACGTTGAGACTAGGGTGCAGCCCACTTTTACCCTACATAATTAATTTTGTCTATGACTGGCTTCTGTTGCAAGAAATGTGGAAAAACTTTCAAAAAGCAGCCAAAGTGTAGTATCTGAAATAGAGGTGAAATAGAATCTGGCTTGTGGTGCGCTTGCATTTTTCAAAGGTGAGCTCAGAGGTTTCTGTGTGTGTTTCTGCTGGTGAGACGCGCTTGCTGTGTTTCTGTGTTTCTGCTGATGAGACGCGCTTGCTGTGTTTCTGTGTGAAATATGAACATGGTGACAGTGACGGTTGATGTGTGAATGGGAGGACATTAGAGCAAAGACACATTTTAGGATCAAAGGTTGATGCCTAGTGGACCTGTGGAAATTATTTTTGTTCATGGTGTGGCAACCCCCCTGCCTGTGGACGCGCAGTCAGGTCCAGCGGCGTCTGGTTTGCTGAGGTGGTGACTTGGGGACTGAGGACTCCCGCATAGCCACAGAATAATATTGAAAACGGTTGTGTAATCACGGGTTTACGTTTTATTCTGGATGAGAACATAGAACAAGACACATTTTGCGAACAAAGGTTGAGTTCTAAGAATAGTCAGAGAAATAAGGTTAAATAAGGTTAAAAGGTTGAAAAAGGTTGCATTCCTCGTTTCAGTGGTTGAAATTGTTGTTTGCCTGTCCCCTGACGAGTGTTAAATTAAATAAAGAGGGTATTTGGAGCCACATAGAGAGAGACGGGCTAAATTGGGTGTATTACTCTGTGGTGTAAAAAAAAAAAAAAAAGGAGAGAGAGAAAGAGAGTTGGAGGTGTGTAGTTTGTGTGAAAGCGCCGTTAGAGTCGGCGTCTCGTCAGAAGTATGGGAGTCAATTAAAGTAACAGAATAATTTGTGTCTAAAAGTGTTTGGGTGGTGCAGAAATTGCGGCAGGAGGACAACAGAATAATTTGTGTCTAAAAGTGTTTGTGTTGTGCAGAAATTGCGGCAAGAGGCTGTGTCGTGAATTGTTGCAAACTGTGCAGTCATTAGGAGAATTTAAAGGTGTGTGAAAATGTTGGGTTCTAAGTCTAACATAGAAAAAGGGGGTGTGCGGGAGGAGTGGAAAACTTTTGAGAAGCAGAGAGAGGAGTTGCTGAGGGCGCTGCAGGTCATGCGACCTGGGAGTGCGCCAGAGAAAAAATTAGAGGTTGCAGCTGTGGCGAAGGAGAGTAAGGAGTTGTGTGATAAAGAAGGAGTGATTGGGAATATAAGACGTCTTTGTAAATATAATAGAGAGTTGAGTGTGAAACGAGGCTGTGTGTGACGACAGCGCGCTGCGAGCTAGTTTAGACGGTGTGTGAACATGCAAATGAGGTGGCTGCTGTGAACCCCACAGAGGACTTCCTGTTTAGTGTGTTATTGAGTTTTATAAGTATGATTTGCAAACAATGATACATGCTTGTAATTAAAACGCTGATTTTGTTGATTATAATATTATAAATACAGTTTTTGAATGACTGCGGTGAATGTTTGATGTTTGGCTTGGTTTTGATATGGGAGAGATGGCTTGGCGGCTGCTGGGGGTGAGTGTCGGTGGCCGGAAATCTGCATGCCCATAAAAGGCAACTGCCTGACTGTGTGAACGATGCACCAAGAGAGAGAGTAAAATCTAGGAAAAATAGTAAATGAATGTTTTAGTCTCTTAATACAGGTGGATTTCTCTCAACCTGGAGACCTGAGTGCACCAGCAAAAGGATAGACTAACAAAATTGGGACGACAGACAGGCCAAGCTCTGGCTCAAAATTTTACAGCTTGACCTCTCACGTTGTCCTCACCCTGAAAAGAAGCTTAAAGGACATCTTCTCCTCCAGTTATCGGTTACCATTACTGGAAATTTTCAGGCAAGTTTTTCACTGAATTGTTTTTGGCACCATGTGCTTGAATCTCACAAGCAAGCTCTAATTCCTGGCTGAAGACATGGAATGCTGTTATTTAAGGTGGGAAATTAAAATTTGGGAAACAAAATTAAAAACACACACAATTAGAGAAATGCCTTGTTTGAGAAAAAAGTTAAAATAACCCACCCACAAACGCACATACACGCAATGAAGAAACAGCTTACATTCATGAACACGTGAAGATTTTCCAGCAAGGTTAAAGCAGCGAAACTTAACATACACCTGATGTTAAATGATAAAGTTTATCCACTACTAACAAATAAACTCTCTGGGTTGCAGGACAACAACTTGACTTCAAAAAGACAGACACTGGTATGATAAACCAGTGATGAAATAATAAATTTAGTGGTTAAAAGAGTCAAATTGTGACATGTTTTCTTCTGATTGATTAATACAAGTGATTACTGAATGAAATAAAATTCCTTTTTTGAATTATTAAACATGATCTTAAGAATTTTAACGTGTACCTGTGTTGTCCTGTCAACTTGGTGGGTTAGGAGTTGATTATATAGTGAGAAAAAACCAAAAAAAGGGGGGGAGAAGGCTGACACAGGGCCTGGCCCCTCTCTGAATAACACAGCCAAAATAACATCATTTTCCTGTTCGTCTGTTTTTGTTTTTTCTCTTTATGCTTAATTACAGGCTGCTTTGTCGGCCCGGAAAGCCGAGGCTGACCTGGACTCCTGCTCTCCCCTATACCATCTTTGCTCTCCCTTCTACCATCTTTGATGTGACCCTGACCAAATGCTACAGCAGCTGGACCCACAACAACACCCTGAGAATGTCAACAGTGCTGCAGGAAAAAGATCTCATGCAGCGGAGACGGAGAACGTTAAATCTAAGGCCCGTTTCACTACACGGGGGAGATTACCAGACGGCTTCAGCTGACAGAGCTGTGACAAGACGCCTATTAAGCCCGGATGAAAGGTGAGGCCGAGCAAAAGAATGCTGACCTTAACAACTCTGCATTAAAACTGTGCAGGACAGTGACGGACCAACACGGATGATCGGGCAGCAAAAAGGGCGTGCCAGCGACACGAGTAGTAACTGAGGTCAGAAGGCACCTCAGATTGGACAAAAGCAGCAGAAGAACATAAGCTGAAGGCACAGGTGTCGGGGCTCAGCCAGGAGCTGGCCTCTGAGAAGAGCCGGACAGCAGAGCTGCAGAAGGCTGTGGAAGCAAAGCAAGGAAAACATCAATAAACTTCAATCTGATGTGTACGGAAAAGACTCTGAGGTTTCTGCCCTCAGTGAGAGCTCAAGACATCAGAGCAGAACCTGAGCATGGCTCAGGAGGAGCTGGACAAGGAGAAGATGCAGGACACTGGAGAAAAGGACTGCCTTAATTGGGGCCAGAACCAGTATGGACAGAACTTTGGGCAGCAGCACCAAGGGATGCAAACGGACTGGAAAGGGGAGGCAGGACCCCAGAGCACGCTTCAGGCCGTGGTTTACCCAGAACACCAGAACAGGAAAGTGATGAACACAAACACACACACAAACACACACATCTACATACACTGACTCAGAATTAAGAGAAACACACATATGAACACATATGCACTCATTGATTGACTGAGAAATGATACACACACACACACACACACACACAAATCGAAATGCTGATTCAATTCATTGAGAAGTGATCCACACACACACACATACACATGTTTGTGCAATGAAGAGTGATACACACACGCTGATGCAATGAAGAATGCTTTACTAACAAATTCTATGCTGATACGCAAAATGCTGCACACAAACGTCCAAATACAGAATTTGCTACAACAACAAGAAGCCATTGATTGTTAATTGGTTAAATGCATTTCATGTCACCCAGAGGGCATTTGTGCAGATTTAGGGGACAGGGTCTAAAGCAGTTTGGCTATGAAAACAATGTCTGTGAGTGATGTCTGTTTATGGCTCAAGGCCTCGACTGAATTGTTTACTGTGCTTCACACAGCCTGATAAAGAGCAGTGGTACAGAGTGAAAATGATGAATTAACGGTGTGAGCCTTATTTAGGAACACCACATTTTTGTGATTGAGATTTAATTGAAGGAGGAACACACTGAAAAAATAAATTAAAAAAAAAAGAAAAGGGGGCCAGCCCTTGGATTTACGTAAGTATCCCAGATGTATTTAACACGATTGCCTCAGGCTTTAAAGATCTGTACAGAATTTAACAGGAAATCATAGCTTCCCTGTATTTCCTACATTGTTGGTGAGTGCTGTTGCTCCACAGTAAGAAGGACCTGGGTGCAAGTCCACAGTCTGGCTAGTTTGCAGTGGTTTCTCTCTGGGTATTCTGGTTTCCTGCCACAGTGAAAAGTCATGCAGCTGTTAGAGCTAGGTTAATTGATGATTCTAAATTATCTGTGAATGTAAGTGTAAATGATTGTTTGTTTCTAGGTGATAGACTGGAGACCTGTTCGGGGTGCACCCTGCCTCGTAACCTATCACTTTCTGGTGAAGTTTTGGTTGATTTTGGGGTTTGCTTAACACTAGGTTGATTTTATCAGTGAGGTTTGGATTGTTTTCTTTCTCTAAGAGAGAGAAAGGTGGTTTTATGCTTGGACAGGTTTCTAATGGGCCCCAGTATTTGTTATTATATGAGTATTTTATTGGTTACGTTTGTTTTTGCTTTTGTTACAGTGCACTGAAATAAGAACATCTGAGAGGAGTGATCCACCGGTGGTGATATTTTGGTATTTTGTGAGTTCCTGATTTAACAAATCAGCTCTTTAATCCAGGCCTGAGAGATTGAACTTTAAAGCGTTATAAAACATTCTTACTGAAAACAGTCGCAAAGTATTTTTCTCCACATTAAAATGGGCTCAGGAGAAAGCCACTTATTGGGGAACAATTAGAAAATGAGAGTCCCTGCCTAAAAAGGATTTAGCGAGGTAATCCGACCTAAAGTTCTTCTTTTTCTTTTTGAAATGACGTCATTTTGCTGAGGGTGGAAATCAAATGCGGCGATGGTTTCCACTATCAGCAAAGAAAGAAAGAATGGATGAATGAATGGAAATAAAAACAAACTGACTGACTGGTAAAAGCTGACAAGACTTGACCACGACTCAAAGTTAACCTCCACCTAGACAGGCCAAAAGGGTGGATGAATTTATATGTTTCTTTTTACAGGAGCAGAAAGATGACAGCAACATTCGAGGTTGCCTGACGATTTAACTTGTAAAGGCCACTTTCTGTGTTTGTGAATCTAACACGGGTGTGTTATTCATGGGCTTGTGTTGCTCACAGAGATTACTGTGAGAAAGTGTGTACACACCTGCGCAGCGCTAACCGTTGCATTCTCTTTTCTACAGCATTACAGTTCTTCATGTGATTTGATGATGTGATTTATAACAGGACAACTGGTTGATGTTTGTTTCTCTACTACAGGATTGATGATGCTGTTACACTGTGTTGTTGGGAAAATGTTGAAGGTTACTTTGACGATGTGAATAACGTGAGAAATTTCCTGTGTTGAAACCAGTGTCATTCCTTTTACAGCAGGCTTCATTTTATGACCTTTTACGGCACCTCTGGAACCTATCGACCTGCGCCTGACCACCAGGATTGTCTATGTGTGCTCCTAATGTTGGTTTTTTCTAAGAGTGGATGTGGAGGATTCAGCAGAAAACAGACAAGTGACATGAGGAAACAAATAAGAGATGCAGTGTTTATGGAATAGTTGAATATGAACTCATAGTGATAAAATGGATGGAGTGACATTGTTTAAGGGAAGTCACAGATTAAATTGTGGAATAAATTGGGATGATTCATGATTTGGGACAAATTATGGTAATAATAGTGATTTAATGATTGGAGAAAACCTGCACATGATACTTGTCTTTTATGCTGAATACTTTATCACTCTTATGATCTACAGTTGGGTGCAAATGTGAAGTTTGATTTAACAGATTTATCTTCCAGGATACAGGCTCCAGGTGGAGCTGGGAGTTAAATAGGCTGAACATGTAACTGCTGATTAATGTTTTTACACAGGGTTACAGGTTGGAGTATGGCTGCTCCAAGTGGGAAACCCTGGAGATTGTTTTAAAGAGAATGTGCAACATTCTTGTACATGTCCCATTGGGGAGTTGACACATGGTGGAAGCCATGTGGGGAGAGGAGTGTTATTTTTTTAATCTGTAGATGTCGTGAGGTGCCATGACGAGAAGGAGTGGCTGAGAGGATCGTCCACAAGATGGGAGCTGAGGCCAGGAGAGAGGCTTCAGGAGGATCCGAGATCATCTTCAGCACAGCAGACATCACACCGAGAGCTGTGCTACTGAGCTTCCAGGAGATTGAGAGGAGACTTCCCACAGCAGGATTTTAAATAAAATTAGAGATTCATCGTTGACATTGAGGAAGACAACTAAGGTGTACGACGTGCTCTGCCTTAAATCTTCAGCAGCGTTGGACGTGTGACAACTCGAGGGATGGAGAGAGCGTGCCAAGCTCTAAAAGTGACAGCGCAGAGGAAATCCAGCGATGGAATTGTGTTTTTGTGTGAAGCACAAATACTAGGAGACTGGGAAAGAGTTGACACAAGATTGCAACCCTAGAATGTATGTTGTAAGTGATCTCTCTAAAGAGAGATCAAAGGGGGAATTGTGAGATTAGGTTAAAGAACATGACCCCCTTCGCAGTATATTCTTATAGTATGTTAGACAAAATGTCTCAGTATATTTTTGGTAGTAGGATAGACAAAAGTTCAAGTATATCTCTGGGGATTAAAAGAATGTGACCATCCTTTGGGTTCTGTTAGACAGGTGGGCGCCACCATTTATCTGCTGTGAATGTTTTACACTGTTTTCTTGTCATGTCAGACTGCTTAAATCATTCTCTGAGAAGGTTGTGTGTGAAGGACCTTGGTCCAGTGATAGCAAAAGCAGACAACATTCTGTGCCCCCACCCTTGTAGGAGGTAGAAAGACAGGGAGCCCGAGGTCATAACTTAGGCGTCATGACAGATAAGAGAGTGTGAATGTTTAGGTTTACGACCAGGTGGGGGCCAGGAGAAAGTATAAGAAGCTGTGTAACACATCGCCATTTTGAGACTTGCTGTGACCCTCTCTGCATCTCTCCCCGTCCGGATGGTTGTTATGCTCATTGTGTGAAAATTGTATGGAAATAAAGGATTGTTGATTGAGCATTTATACACCGAGTAAGTGTCCTTCCTTCAGCCCAAAGATTCAAAGAACTGGGAGAATTCAACAATACCAGCTAAACTCTGAGAGCTTGGGAAAGAGGCTCTATTCGCTGCTGTGTGAACCTACCTTTGTACTTCTTACCTTTAGTGTGACTTTTGTATGTGCTGTGTGCATCTGACTCATAGACGGAGCAGCTGGCCTCCTCCTATGAGCTTGATGTCTTGCTCTTTTTACTGCGTGGTTGTTTTGTTCCATCGCTGCTTGACTTTCCTTTGCTGCTCTTCTTTCTGAAAGCAGCTGCAAAAACCAAAACCAATTAGACCTCTGAACTCCACACAGGCCTACAGATGATCAATAACTATAAAACAAAAAATCTCTGAATGTCTCACTTACACTTCTCCAAGACAAGATGGCTGAGGCCAACCGGACTTTTGCTGTCCTTGCTTCTTTGGGAAGCTTTTTCCAGTCTTTCTGTGGCACAATCTTTCCGTTTGGAGCTCTTGATTCGCCCATCTGACGTCCTGTCCTCTATCCTGAGGAACCAGGGATCAGTGTGGCGGTCTGCAGTTTGTACAAAGATCACTTGGTTACTACTGAATCAAAACACCTGAAGTAAAAGCCCCAAATTAAGATGAATTTAACAGGTAAAGGAGACTTTACTCACCTAGATATTTACGCACACCCACAGAACGTGATGTGGTAAAGGTCGGCCAAGATTTTGACCACATGTCAGAAACTGGATCAAAATTGGACTAAACTCACTTGAACTCTGACTTTGTCTGCACTTAGAACTATCACAAGACATTAAAACAAAACATCGGGCATTGATGACATCACAGGAATCTAACATTCTAATCTATGCAAACTGTCTCCATGGCTACATAATATCAAATTAAATCATAGCAAAGGAGTAAAAAGCAGGATCAGTCTTAGGGTGTATGTTACATGTTTGCCAGTTTGGATGAGTGAGTGCAATACTTCATCGGCCTGTGTTGTAGCAACCTGTTGAACCTGCTGAGAAACTTTTCTTTGTCCACTCTGCCCCAAACTTCACATGCTCCATAAAAGTCGAGGCCTAGAGACCTCTGCATAGTTATTAGCATTAGGTTATCAGTATCATCTGATATATATGACATTTACAGTACAGTACTCACACATGCGTAGGAGGAATAAATATGAACTTTTTGACATAAATTTGATCATATGAAATTGGATTTTTTTTAAATATGAAACTTTTTCCTTCCGTCATACTTCAGAAATATAATATATTAAGTTCTGAACATTTTAAAACATTTAAGTTTGGTCGTTGTATTTATAAGATCCTACATGGACGTGCTCCACAATCATTGGTCAGTCATGTTAAAATCCATTATCAGTGGAAAACAAACCTGATCCTCTACTAGAGGCGATTGTGCAATACCTTTTAGACATAACACTCAGCAAACAGTTATTATTAGTTAAAGTCAGTGAGATTTGGAGTGATACATGACACATGACTGAATAAGACACGCAGACTTAGCATGACGAACCGACGAGGAACACGTACACTGTGAATACATACAGAGGGAAAAGAGGACTAGAGATGAGACATGGACATAACTAAGCACAAACAGAACATGATGGCTGGAGGGGAAAAACACACGTGACAGAAGGAATGGGTCACAAGGGCAAAACATGTAAACGAGAGGAGGAGACGGGAGAAAAAGACATTACTGAAATACATGAAGGGCCAGGGCTGGGGCAGCCAACCAGTCACAGACAAACAGCCACATTTTTTACTCTGTCACCGCAAAGAGCCACATCATACACCTGGGCACACATGAACATCACCCATCCCTTCCTCTGTCCTGCATTCAGTTTAGGGTATCAAACTCAGGACCCTAACCCCATCAGGCCGGGGTCTTTGTGTGGAGTCTGCATGTTCTCTCCAGCTTCCTCCCACAGTCTAAAGACATGCAGTCAGTGGGGGTCTTCTCGCCCCGTTCACATTCACACAGAGATGCATTGAAGATCACCTTGTGGTTAGTGCCTTCTATTCGATGTACAGACTGAATAATAACACCTTCTAATTAGTTCTGTCTCCTATTGGTGCTCTTCTACGAGTAATCAGTGCTTGATGGCTTACTAAGCTTAACTTTTTTCACAACATTGATAACAAACACACACAAAACAACAACAACATATATTATCTAAAAGAAACTTGATTGGACCACAGTTTGGATGTTCATCCTACATGTTTATTGAGATTGTCTAATGTCTGCGACGGTATCTTCTCCCATGTCTGCGGACACCCGAGGCCTTGTGGGCTCTCCTGCGTCTGCGAGCGGGGCGAGAAGACCTCGCACGTTTGCGTCTATACCTGCGTCGTGGCATCGTCCAAAACGGCGGTACCTGCTCCACGTCACGGGTTGTATTTATGGACTCAACTTTAGTGATGTCACTGCTGATGTTGTCACTGTTGGTGTCACCTCATGACTCATTCATGCCATCTGAACTCTGGTGTAATTATGAGGTCACAGGGGGACGTGAATTTATTCACAAAGTTGAAAGAGAGTTTGGGTCATAGCTCAAAGACACAATGATGCAGTCAAATCATTGGAATTAAATATGTAAATTACACGATTTAGAGGGGTCTTACATCACATCCAGTCTCTCTGCTGTGATGTCAAATATCAACGCCCAAACCCCACGACCGACAAATAACACAGAACACGCAGCCAGTGACGCACCAAACACACACCACGTTTAGTGACCAATAAATCAAGCGCCACAGGTGGTGTAAATGACAGCTCAGGGATGTGTAATGATGTTGATTTTTTCTGTTCTTGTTCCTTTTTACCAAGCCGGGTTTGTTGGTCCTTGTTTCCCTCTCCTGCTGAGTTCCTCCTGACGGAGTTCATAAGCCAGTCAAAGATCTGCACGTCACAATGGACTGAGATGTCAACTTCCTCCCACCAAAAAAAAGAAAAAAGTAAAGTCGTCATGCAGCACGAGAACAAAAAGTCATACTACAGCTACTGCACCCCTCTAATTAGTGTGAATGCTTGAAAAGCATTCACAGTATTGTTCTTCTAATCTTTATTAGTGTGAATGCTTGTAAAAGCATTCACAGTATTGTTGTTGTAATCTTTATTATTATTATTATTATTAGTGTGAATGCTTGTAAAAGCATTCACAGTATTGTTCTTCTAATCTTTATTAGTGTGAATGCTTGTAAAAGCATTCACAGTATTGTTGTTGTAATCTTTATTAGTGTGAATGCTTGTAAAAGCATTCACAGTATTGTTCTTCGAATCTTTATTATTATTTTCTTTTCCGTACGTTTTTCGCCGTCTATCTCCTTCAAAACCGTTCAACTTAGAAAAACCATTCAAACACCATCAGATTCCTCTTCTTTTGGAAAGGTGTGCTTCTATTTTTTTCATTTTTAACATTTATATTTTTAATTTTATTCAACTTTTTTCATCAAAAATTTCCCATGTATTTCAATGGGGAGACCCTTCAAATCCTCATTCAACTTACTCATTTTTAAACTCTTACTACTTTTACTTTTACTTTTACTACAGCAAAAGTGAGGTGCATGTCTGTGTGCGTGTCACACCTGCCTGCTTAACGAGCTCTGTCTCACTCTGCCAAGATTCATCTTAAACACTTCTCTTTGAACGACTTCTGTGTCCACAGTGTTTGCTCTACAGCCATCATTTTACCCTCAAAACGTCGCCATCATTCTTCTCTTTCCAACACCGTGTCTTTGAAAACTCAGAGATGTAAACTTTTTAAACTGTGTGGAACCAAGTGGAGGGATCACATTTTAGTCATTCAGTGATTCAAAGAATATGAACTTTTAATATTCATTCAGATGTTTTCTGACTCTAAATTTTGTTTTCTCATTTCTTAGGTTTTTCTCATTTACCTTTAAATCATTTTCAGCTATTTTCCAACTTCTTCTGTGTAAATGTCAGCTTTTAGCAGTTCACCACTTTGGTTTTCAGGTTAAAAATTCAGTTTTTTTATCCCATTCAAAATTTTTAACTCAAAATTCAGCAATGAATTCATTTCAGTGCATACATTCAGATTCAAGCATTCACACTGCAGTTTCTTCAGAAAATGCACTTTCTAGTTAGTGTGAATGCTTGAAAAGCATTCACAGTATTGTTGTTGTAATCTTTATTATTAGTGTGAATGCTTGAAAAGCATTCACAGTATTGTTCTTCTGTTTCTTTATTATTATATTTTATTATCTATTCCGTACGTTTTTTGTAGTCCTACTCCTTCAAAACCGTTCAACTTAGAAAAACCATTCAAACACCGTTAGATCCCTCTTCTTTTGGACATGACTGCTTCTATTTTTCTCATTTTTAACATTTATATTTTTAATTTTATTCAACTTTTTTCAACAAAAATTTCCCATGTATTTCAATGGGGAGACCCTTCAAATCCTCATTCAACTTACTAATTTTTCAACTCTTACTACTTCCACATACGTTGAAGTAGAGCCACCATTCAAACTTTAAAACGAAGACAAGACATTCAACTATTCAACTTGTATTTATCTTTTCAATATCTATTATACTTTTTCTTCAGTTCCAGTTTAAGTTTCATGATGTTTTTTCAGCCCGTTTCAGAGTTTATAATGGGTGTGTATGGGACGGAATGTTGGGGCTAGAGTGAGACAGCTCAACTGCTAGAGTGAGAGGAGCGGAAAAATTAATCTTAAAATCTTTACTTAAAACTGCAGCTGTGTCCACAGCGTTTGCTCTACAGGTATGATTTTACCCTCAAAACGTAGCCATCGCTGTCCTCTTTCATCCAATGTGTTTATTATTGTAATAGGTGTTATGGTTCTTTCATAAATGTCACCAATGCACAGCCTCCTCCCTCCAACTCTTCCATAGACTCTAATGTTAAAATGGCTCAGAAAGGTTCGTTTGAAAATCAGAAGAGCATGGTGTCTTTACACTGTCACCACGTCCATATAATAAACTCCACAGGCATGAAAACTGAGAATTTGGTAGACTAGACATTGCTGGTGCTCACGGTGAAAGAATTTTGTCAATACGACATGTACTTTTCATTTGGGAAGGATTTGTTTCGGGCTGACTTTTCTGTTCATTTTAAGCAGCAAAAGTGAGGTGCATGTCTGTGTGCCTGTGTATGGAGCCACTGGGTGCAGTCACTATAGCAACCAGGCTCACACCTGCCTAACGAGCTCTGTCTCACTCTGCCAAGATTCATCTTAAACACTTCTCTTTCAACTGCTGCTGTGTCCACAGTGTTTGCTCTACAGCCATCATTTTATCCTCAAAACATCGCCATTGTTGTTCTCTTTCCAACAGCATGTCTTTCAAAGCTTAGAGATGTAAAGTTTTTAAACTGTGTGGATCCAAGTGGAAGGATCATATTTTAGTCATTCGGTGATTCAAAGAATATGAACTTTTAATATTCATTCAGATGTTTCTGACTCTAAATTTTCTTTTCTCATTACTTGGGTTTTTCTAATTTACCTTTAAAACATTTTCAGCTATTTTCCAACTTCTGTGTGAACGTCAGCTATCATAAGTTCAGCACTTTGGTTTTCAGGTTAAAATTTCTTTATTTTCATATCATTCAAAATTTTTGTTTTTAACTTAAAATTCAGCAATTAATTCATTTCAGTGCATATATTCAGATTCAAGCATTCACACTGCAGTTTCTTCAGAAAATGCACTTTCTAGTTAGTGTGAATGCTTGTAAAAGCATTCACAGTATTGTTCTTCTACATATTTATTAGTGTGAATGCTTGTAAAAGCATTCACAGTATTGTTGTTGTAATCTTTATTAGTGTGAATGCTTGTAAAAGCATTCACAGTATTGTTCTTCTAATCTTTATTCTTCTATTTAGTGTGAATGCTTGTAAAAGCATTCACAGTATTGTTGTTGTAATCTTTATTATTATATTTTATCTATTCCGTACGTTTTTTGTACTCCTACTCCTTCAAAACCGTTCAACTTAGAAAAACCATTCAAACACCGTTAGATTCCTCTTCTTTTGGACATGACTGCTTCTATTTTTCTCATTTTTAACATTTATATTTTTAATTTTATTCAACTTTTTTCAACAAAAATTTCCCATGTATTTCAATGGGGAGACCCTTCAAATCCTCATTCAACTTACTCATTTTTAAACTCTTACTACTTCCACATACATTGACATAGAGCAACCATTCAAACTTTAAAACGAAGACAAGACATTCAACTATTCAACTTGTATTTATCTTTTCAATATCTATTATACTTTTTCTTCAGTTCCAGTTTAAGTTTCATGATGTTTTTTCACCCGTTTCAGAGTTTATAATGGGTGTGTATGGGACGGAATGTTGGCGCTAGAGTGAGACAGCTCAACTGCTAGAGTGAGAGGAGCAAAATAATTAATCTTAAAATCTTTTTTAAAACTGCTGCTGTGTCCGCAGCGTTTGCTCTACAGGTCTGATTTTACCCTCAAAACGTAGCCATCGCTGTCCTCTTTCATCCAATGTGTTTATTATAGTAATAGGTGTTATGGTTCTTTCATAAATGTCACCGATGCACAGCCTCCTCCCTCCAACTCTTCCATAGACTCTAATGTTAAAATGGCTCTGGAGGTTCGTTTGAAAATCAGAAGAGCATGGTGTCTTTCCACTGTCACCACGTCCATATAATAAACTCCACAGGCATGAAAACTGAGAATTCAGTAGACCAGACATTGCTGCCGCTCACGGTGAAAGAATTTTGTCAATACGACCTGTACTTTTCATTTGGGAACGATTTGTTTCGGGCTGACTTTTCTGTTCATTTTAAGCAGCAAAAGTGAGGGCCATGTCTGTGTGCGTGTCACACCTGCCTGCCTAACGAGCTCTGCCTGCCACTCTGCCAAGATTCATCTTAAACACTTCTCTTTCAACTGCTGCTGTGTCCACAGCGTTTGCTCTACAGGTATGATTTTACCCTCAAAATGTAGCCATCGCTGTCCTCTTTCATCCAATGTGTTTATTATAGTAATAGGTGTTATGGTTCTTTCATAAATGTCACCGATGCACAGCCTCCTCCCTCCAACTCTTCCATAGACTCTAATGTTAAAATGGCTAAGAAAGTTCGTTTGAAAATCAGAAGTACAGGCTGTCTTTACACTGTCACCACGTCCATATAATAAACTCCACACCCATGAAAACTGAGAATTATGTAGACTAGACATTGCTGGTGCTTACGGTGAAAGAATTTTGTCGATACAACGTGTACTTTTCATTTGGGAAGAATTTGTTTGGGGCTGACTTTTCTGTTCATTTTAAGCAGCAAAAGTGAGGTGCATGTCTGTATGCCTGTGTATGGAGCCATTGGGTGAAGTCACTACAGCAACTAGGCTCACACCTGCCTGCCTAACAAGCTCTGTCTCACTCTGCCAAGATTCATCTTAAACACTTCTCTTTCAACTGCTTCTGTGTCCACAATGTTTGCTCTACAGCCATCATTTTACCCTCAAAACGTCGCCATCGTTGTTCTCTTTCCAACACTGTGTCTTTCAAAGGTCAGACATTTAAATTTTAAACTGTGTGGATCCAAGTGGAGGGATCACAATTAGTCATCAGCGATTCAAAGAATATGAAACTTTAATATTCATTCAGATGTTTTCTGACTCTAAATTTTATTTTCTCATTTCTTAGGTTTTTTCTCATTTACCTTTAAAACATTTTCAGCTATTTTCCAACTTCTTCTGTGTAAATGTCAGCTTTTAGCAGTTCACCACTTTGGTTTTCAGGTTAAAATTCAGTTTTTTTTATTCACATTCAAAATTTTTTAACTTAAATTCAGCAATTAATTCATTTCAGTGCATACATTCAGATTCAAGCATTCACACTGCAGTTTCTTCAGAAAATGCACTTTCTAGTTAGTGGTGAATGCTTGTAAAAGCATTCACAGTATTGTTCTTCTAATCTTTTATTAGTGTAAGGCTTGTAAAAGCATTCACAGTATTGTTCTAATCTTTATTATTATTATCTATTCCGTACGTTTTTTGTACTCCTACTCCTTCAAAACCGTTCAACTTAGAAAAACCATTCAAACACCGTTAGATTCCTCTTCTTTTGGACATGACTGCTTCTATTTTTCTCATTTTTAACATTTATATTTTTAATTTTATTCAACTTTATTCAACAAAAATTTCCCATGTATTTCAATGGGGAGACCCTTCAAATCCTCATTCAACTTACTCATTTTTAAACTCTTACTACTTCCACATACATTGACATAGAGCCACCATTCAAACTTTAAAACGAAGCCAAGACATTCAACTATTCAACTTGTATTTATCTTTTCAATATCTATTATACTTTTTCTTCAGTTCCAGTTTAAGTTTCATGATGTTTTTTCACCCGTTTCAGAGTTTATAATGGGTGTGTATGGGACGGAATGTTGGGGCTAGAGTGAGACAGCTCAACTGCTAGAGTGAGAGGAGCGAAAAAATTAATCTTAAAATCTTTTTTAAAACTGCTGCTGTGTCCGCAGCGTTTGCTCTACAGGTCTGATTTTACCCTCAAAACGTAGCCATCGCTGTCCTCTTTCATCCAATGTGTTTATTATAGTAATAGGTGTTATGGTTCTTTCATAAATGTCACCAATGCACAGCCTCCTCCCTCCAACTCTTCCATAGACTCTAATGTTAAAATGGCTCTGGAGGTTCGTTTGAAAATCAGAAGAGCATGGTGTCTTTCCACTGTCACCACGTCCATATAATAAACTCCACAGGCATGAAAACTGAGAATTCAGTAGACCAGACATTGCTGCCGCTCACGGTGAAAGAATTTTGTCAATACGACCTGTACTTTTCATTTGGGAACGATTTGTTTCGGGCTGACTTTTCTGTTCATTTTAAGCAGCAAAAGTGAGGGCCATGTCTGTGTGCGTGTCACACCTGCCTGCCTAACGAGCTCTGCCTGCCACTCTGCCAAGATTCATCTTAAACACTTCTCTTTCAACTGCTGCTGTGTCCACAGCGTTTGCTCTACAGGTATGATTTTACCCTCAAAATGTAGCCATCGCTGTCCTCTTTCATCCAATGTGTTTATTATAGTAATAGGTGTTATGGTTCTTTCATAAATGTCACCGATGCACAGCCTCCTCCCTCCAACTCTTCCATAGACTCTAATGTTAAAATGGCTAAGAAAGTTCGTTTGAAAATCAGAAGTACAGGCTGTCTTTACACTGTCACCACGTCCATATAATAAACTCCACACCCATGAAAACTGAGAATTATGTAGACTAGACATTGCTGGTGCTTACGGTGAAAGAATTTTGTCGATACAACGTGTACTTTTCATTTGGGAAGAATTTGTTTGGGGCTGACTTTTCTGTTCATTTTAAGCAGCAAAAGTGAGGTGCATGTCTGTATGCCTGTGTATGGAGCCATTGGGTGAAGTCACTACAGCAACTAGGCTCACACCTGCCTGCCTAACGAGCTCTGTCTCACTCTGCCAAGATTCATCTTAAACACTTCTCTTTCAACTGCTTCTGTGTCCACAATGTTTGCTCTACAGCCATCATTTTACCCTCAAAACGTCGCCATCGTTGTTCTCTTTCCAACACTGTGTCTTTCAAAGGTCAGACATTTAAAATTTTTAAACTGTGTGGATCCAAGTGGAGGGATCACATTTTAGTCATTCAGCGATTCAAAGAATATGAAATTTTAATATTCATTCAGATGTTTTCTGACTCTAAATTTTATTTTCTCATTTCTTAGGTTTTTCTCATTTACCTTTAAAACATTTTCAGCTATTTTCCAACTTCTTCTGTGTAAATGTCAGCTTTTAGCAGTTCACCACTTTGGTTTTCAGGTTAAAAATTCAGTTTTTTTTATCCCATTCAAAATTTTTAACTTAAATTCAGCAATTAATTCATTTCAGTGCATACATTCAGATTCAAGCATTCACACTGCAGTTTCTTCAGAAAATGCACTTTCTAGTTAGTGTGAATGCTTGTAAAAGCATTCACAGTATTGTTCTTCTACATCTTTATTATTATTATTATTATATTCCGTACGTTTTTTGGACATCCTACTCCTTCAAAACCGTTCAACTTAGAAAAACCATTCAAACACCGTTAGATTCCTCTTCTTTTGGACATGACTGCTTCTATTTTTCTCATTTTTAACATTTATATTTTTAATTTTATTCAACTTTTTTCAACAAAAATTTCCCATGTATTTCAATGGGGAGACCCTTCAAATCCTCATTCAACTTACTCATTTTTAAACTCTTACTACTTCCACATACATTGACATAGAGCCACCATTCAAACTTTAAAACGAAGACAAGACATTCAACTATTCAACTTGTATTTATCTTTTCAATATCTATTATACTTTTTCTTCAGTTCCAGTTTAAGTTTCATGATGTTTTTTCACCCGTTTCAGAGTTTATAATGGGTGTGTATGGGACGGAATGTTGGGGCTAGAGTGAGACAGCTCAACTGCTAGAGTGAGAGGAGCGAAAAAATTAATCTTAAAATCTTTTTTAAAACTGCTGCTGTGTCCGCAGCGTTTGCTCTACAGGTATGATTTTACCCTCAAAACGTAGCCATCGCTGTCCTCTTTCATCCAATGTGTTTACTATTGTACTAGGTGTTATGGTTCTTTCATAAATGTCACCAATGCACAGCCTCCTCCCTCCAACTCTTCCATAGACTCTAATGTTAAAATGGCTCAGAAGGTTCGTTTGAAAATCAGAAGAGCATGGTGTCTTTACACTGTCACCACGTCAATGTAATAAACTCCACAGGCATGAAAACTGAGAATTCAGTAGACCAGACATTGCTGCCACTCACAGTGAAAGAATTTTGTCAATACGACATGTACTTTTCATTTGGGAACGATTTGTTTCGGCCTGACTTTTCTGTTCATTTTAAGCAGCAAAAGTGAGGCGCATGTCTGTGTGCGTGTCACACCTGCCTGCCTAACGAGCTCTGCCTGCCACTCTGCCAAGATTCATCTTAAACACTTCTCTTTCAACTGCTGCTGTGTCCACAGTGTTTGCTCTACAGCCATCATTTTACCCTCAAAACGTCACCATCGTTGTTCTCTTTCCAACACCGTGTCTTTCAAAGCTCAAACATTTAAAAATTTGAAACTGTGTGTATCCAATTGGAGGGATCACATTTTAGTCATTCAGTGATTCAAAGAGTATGAACTTTTAATATTCATTCAGATGTTTTCTGACTCTAAATTTTATTTTCTCATTTCTTAGGTTTTTCTAATTTACATTTAAAACATTTTCAGCTATTTTCCAACTTCTTCTGTGTAAATGTCAGCTTTTAGCAGTTCAGCACTTTTTTTTTTCAGGCGAAAATTTCTGTATTTTTCATCTAATTCAAAATTTTTAACTTAAATTCAGCTATTAATTCATTTCAGTGCATACATTCAGATTCAAGCATTCACACTGCAGTTTCTTCAGAAAATGCACTTTCTAGTTATTATTATTATATATTCCGTACGTTTTTTGTAGTCCTACTCCTTCAAAACCGTTCAACTTAGAAAAACCATTCAAACACCGTTAGATTCCTCTTCTTTTGGACATGACTGCTTGTATTTTTCTCATTTTTAACATTTATATTTTTAATTTTATTCAACTTTTTTCAACAAAAATTTCCCATGTATTTCAATGGGGAGACCCTTCAAATCCTCATTCAACTTACTCATTTTTAAACTCTTACTACTTCCACATACGTTGACATAGAGCTACCATTCAAACTTTAAAACGAAGACAAGACATTCAACTATTCAACTTGTATTTATCTTTTCAATATCTATTATACTTTTTCTTCAGTTCCAGTTTAAGTTTCATGATGTTTTTTCAGCCGTTTCAGAGTTTATAATGGGTGTGTATGGGACGGAATGTTGGCGCTAGAGTGAGACAGCTCAACTGCTAGAGTGAGAGGAGCGAAAAAATTAATCTTAAAATCTTTTTTAAAACTGCTGCTGTGTCCGCAGCGTTTGCTCTACAGGTATGATTTTACCCTCAAAACGTAGCCATCGCTGTCCTCTTTCATCCAATGTGTTTACTATTGTACTAGGTGTTATGGTTCTTTCATAAATGTCACCAATGCACAGCCTCCTCCCTCCAACTCTTCCATAGACTCTAATGTTAAAATGGCTCAGAAGGTTCGTTTGAAAATCAGAAGAGCATGGTGTCTTTCCACTGTCACCACGTCCATATAATAAACTCCACAGGCATGAAAACTGAGAATTCAGTAGACTAGACATTGCTGCCGCTCACGGTGAAAGAATTTTGTCGATACGACGTGTACTTTTCATTTGGGAAGGATTTGTTTGGGCCTGACTTTTCTGTTCATTTTAAGCAGCAAAAGTGAGGTGCATGTCTGTGTGCCTGTGTATGGAGCCATTGGGTGCAGTCATTACAGCAGCCAGGCTCACACCTGCCTGCTTAACGAGCTCTCTCTCACTCTGCCAAGATTCATCTTAAACACTTCTCTTTCAACTGACTTCTGTGTCCACAGTGTTTGCTCTACAGCCATCATTTTACCCTCAAAACGTAGCCATCATTCTTCTCTTTCCAACACCGTGTCTTTGAAAGCTCAGAGATGTAAACTTTTTAAACTGTGTGGATCCAAGTGGAGGGATCACATTTTAGTCATTCAGTGATTCAAAGAATATGAACTTTTAATATTCATTCAGATGTTTTCTGACTCTAAATTTTCTTTTCTCATTTCTTAGGTTTTTCTAATTTACATTTAAAACATTTTCAGCTATTTTCCAACTTCTTCTGTGTGGTTGTCAGCTATCATAAGTTCAGCACTTTTGTTTTCAGGCGAAAATTTCTGTATTTTTCATCTCATTCAAAATCTTTAACTTAAATTCAGCAATTAATTCATTTCAATGCATACATTCAGATTCAAGCATTCACACTGCAGTTTCTTCAGAAAATGCACTTTCTAGTTAGTGTGAATGCTTGAAAAGCATTCACAGTATTGTTCTTCTGTTTCTTTATTATTAGTGTGAATGCTTGTAAAAGCATTCACAGTATTGTTCTTCTAATCTTTATTATTATATTTTATCTATTCCGTACGTTTTTTGTACTCCTACTCCTTCAAAACCGTTCAACTTAGAAAAACCATTCAAACACCGTTAGATTCCTCTTCTTTTGGACATGACTGCTTCTATTTTTCTTATTTTTAACATTTATATTTTTAATTTTATTCAACTTTTTTCAACAAAAATTTCCCATGTATTTCAATGGGGAGACCCTTCAAATCCTCATTCAACTTACTCATTTTTAAACTCTTACTACTTCCACATACATTGACATAGAGCCACCATTCAAACTTTAAAACGAAGACAAGACATTCAACTATTCAACTTGTATTTATCTTTTCAATATCTATTATACTTTTTCTTCAGTTCCAGTTTAAGTTTCATGATGTTTTTTCACCCGTTTCAGAGTTTATAATGGGTGTGTATGGGACGGAATGTTGGGGCTAGAGTGAGACAGCTCAACTGCTAGAGTGAGAGGAGCGAAAAAATTAATCTTAAAATCTTTTTTAAAAACTGCTGCTGTGTCCGCAGCGTTTGCTCTACAGGTCTGATTTTACCCTCAAAACGTAGCCATCGCTGTCCTCTTTCATCCAATGTGTTTACTATTGTACTAGGTGTTATGGTTCTTTCATAAATGTCACCAATGCACAGCCTCCTCCCTCCAACTCTTCCATAGACTCTAATGTTAAAATGGCTCAGAAGGTTCGTTTGAAAATCAGAAGAGCATGGTGTCTTTCCACTGTCACCACGTCCATATAATAAACTCCACAGGCATGAAAACTGAGAATTTGGTAGACTAGACATTGCTGGTGCTCACGGTGAAAGAATTTTGTCAATACGACCTGTACTTTTCATTTGGGAACGATTTGTTTCGGCCTGACTTTTCTGTTCATTTTAAGCATCAAAAGTGAGGTGCATGTCTGTGTGTGTGTAGGGAGCCATTGGGTGCAGTCCCTATAGCAACCAGGCTCACACCTGCCTGCCTAACGAGCTCTCTCTCACTCTGCCAAGATTCATCTTAAACACTTTTCTTTCAACTGCTGCTGTGTCCACAGTGTTTGCTCATCAGCCATCATTTTACCCTCAAAACGTCGCCATCATTGTTCTCTGTCCAACACCGTGTCTTTAAAAGCTCAGAGATGTAAAGTTTTTAAACTGTGTGGATCCAAGTGGAGGGATCACATTTTAGTCATTCAGTGATTCAAAGAATATGAACTTTTAATATTCATTCAGATGTTATCTGACTCTAAATTTTTTTTCTCATTTCTTAGGTTTTTCTAATTTACATTTAAAACATTTTCAGCTATTTTCCAACTTCTTCTGTGTGGAATGTCAGCTTTAGCAGTTCAGCACTTTTGTTTTCAGGTTAAAATTTCTGTATTTTTTCATCTCATTCAACATTTTTAACTTTAAAATTCAGCAATTAATTCATTTCAGTGCATACATTCAGATTCAAGCATTCACACTGCAGTTTCTTCAGAAAATGCACTTTCTAGTTAGTGTGAATGCTTGTAAAAGCATTCACAGTATTGTTCTTCTACATCTTTATTATTATTATTATTATCTATTCCGTACGTTTTTTGTACTCCTACTCCTTCAAAACCGTTCAACTTAGAAAAACCATTCAAACACCGTTAGATTCCTCTTCTTTTGGACATGACTGCTTCTATTTTTCTCATTTTTAACATTTATATTTTTAATTTTATTCAACTTTTTTCAACAAAAATTTCCCATGTATTTCAATGGGGAGACCCTTCAAATCCTCATTCAACTTACTCATTTTTAAACTCTTACTACTTCCACATACATTGACATAGAGCAACCATTCAAACTTTAAAACGAAGACAAGACATTCAACTATTCAACTTGTATTTATCTTTTCAATATCTATTATACTTTTTCTTCAGTTCCAGTTTAAGTTTCATGATGTTTTTTCACCCGTTTCAGAGTTTATAATGGGTGTGTATGGGACGGAATGTTGGCGCTAGAGTGAGACAGCTCAACTGCTAGAGTGAGAGGAGCGAAAAAATTAATCTTAAAATCTTTTTTAAAACTGCTGCTGTGTCCGCAGCGTTTGCTCTACAGGTATGATTTTACCCTCAAAACGTAGCCATCGCTGTCCTCTTTCATCCAATGTGTTTACTATTGTACTAGGTGTTATGGTTCTTTCATAAATGTCACCAATGCACAGCCTCCTCCCTCCAACTCTTCCATAGACTCTAATGTTAAAATGGCTCAGAAGGTTCGTTTGAAAATCAGAAGTAGCATGGCTGTCTTTACACTGTCACCACGTCCATATAATAAACTCCACAGGCATGAAAACTGAGAATTCAGTAGACCAGACATTGCTGCCGCTCACGGTGAAAGAATTTTGTCAATACGACCTGTACTTTTCATTTGGGAATGATTTGTTTCGGGCTGACTTTTCTGTTCATTTTAAGCAGCAAAAGTGAGGCGCATGTCTGTGTGCGTGTCACACCTGCCTGCCTAACGAGCTCTGCCTGCCACTCTGCCAAGATTCATCTTAAACACTTCTCTTTCAACTGCTGCTGTGTCCACAGCGTTTGCTCTACAGGTATGATTTTACCCTCAAAACGTAGCCATCGCTGTCCTCTTTCATCCAATGTGTTTATTATAGTAATAGGTGTTATGGTTCTTTCATAAATGTCACCGATGCACAGCCTCCTCCCTCCAACTCTTCCATAGACTCTAATGTTAAAATGGCTAAGAAAGTTCGTTTGAAAATCAGAAGAGCATGGTGTCTTTACACTGTCACCACGTCCATATAATAAACTCCACAGGCATGAAAACTGAGAATTATGTAGACTAGACATTGCTGGTGCTTACGGTGAAAGAATTTTGTCGATACAACGTGTACTTTTCATTTGGGAAGAATTTGTTTGGGGCTGACTTTTCTGTTCATTTTAAGCAGCAAAAGTGAGGTGCATGTCTGTATGCCTGTGTATGGAGCCATTGGGTGAAGTCACTACAGCAACTAGGCTCACACCTGCCTGCCTAACGAGCTCTGTCTCACTCTGCCAAGATTCATCTTAAACACTTCTCTTTGAACGACTTCTGTGTCCACAGTGTTTGCTCTACAGCCATCATTTTACCCTCAAAACGTAGCCATCATTCTTCTCTTTCCAACACCGTGTCTTTGAAAGCTCAGAGATGTAAACTTTTTAAACTGTGTGGATCCAAGTGGAGGGATCACATTTTAGTCATTCAGTGATTCAAAGAATATGAACTTTTAATATTCATTCAGATGTTTTCTGACTCTAAATTTTTTTTCTCATTACTTAGGTTTTTCTAATTTACATTTAAAACATTTTCAGCTATTTTCCAACTTCTTCTGTGTAAATGTCAGCTTTTAGCAGTTCAGCACTTTTGTTTTCAGGCTTAAAATTTCTGTATTTTTCATCTCATTCAACATTTTTAACTTAAAATTCAGCAATTAATTCATTTCAGTGCATACATTCAGATTCAAGCATTCACACTGCAGTTTCTTCAGAAAATGCACTTTCTAGTTATTATATTTATCTATTCCGTACGTTTTTTGCAGTCCTACTCCTTCAAAACCGTTCAACTTAGAAAAACCATTCAAACACCGTTAGATTCCTCTTCTTTTGGACATGACTGCTTCTATTTTTCTCATTTTTAACATTTATATTTTTAATTTATTCAACTTTTTTCAACAAAAATTTCCCATGTATTTCAATGGGGAGACCCTTCAAATCCTCATTCAACTTACTCATTTTTAAACTCTTACTACTTCCACATACATTGACATAGAGCCACCATTCAAACTTTAAAACGAAGACAAGACATTCAACTATTCAACTTGTATTTATCTTTTCAATATCTATTATACTTTTTCTTCAGTTCCAGTTTAAGTTTCATGATGTTTTTTCACCCGTTTCAGAGTTTATAATGGGTGTGTATGGGACGGAATGTTGGGGCTAGAGTGAGACAGCTCAACTGCTAGAGTGAGAGGAGCGAAAAAATTAATCTTAAAATCTTTTTTAAAAACTGCTGCTGTGTCCGCAGCGTTTGCTCTACAGGTATGATTTTACCCTCAAAACGTAGCCATCGCTGTCCTCTTTCATCCAATGTGTTTACTATTGTACTAGGTGTTATGGTTCTTTCATAAATGTCACCAATGCACAGCCTCCTCCCTCCAACTCTTCCATAGACTCTAATGTTAAAATGGCTCAGAAGGTTCGTTTGAAAATCAGAAGAGCATGGTGTCTTTCCACTGTCACCACGTCCATATAATAAACTCCACAGGCATGAAAACTGAGAATTCAGTAGACCAGACATTGCTGCCGCTCACGGTGAAAGAATTTTGTCAATACGACCTGTACTTTTCATTTGGGAACGATTTGTTTCGGGCTGACTTTTCTGTTCATTTTAAGCAGCAAAAGTGAGGCGCATGTCTGTGTGCGTGTCACACCTGCCTGCCTAACGAGCTCTGCCTGCCACTCTGCCAAGATTCATCTTAAACACTTCTCTTTCAACTGCTGCTGTGTCCACAGCGTTTGCTCTACAGGTATGATTTTACCCTCAAAACGTAGCCATCGCTGTCCTCTTTCATCCAATGTGTTTATTATAGTAATAGGTGTTATGGTTCTTTCATAAATGTCACCATATGCACAGCCTCCTCCCTCCAACTCTTCCATAGACTCTAATGTTAAAATGGCTAAGAAAGGTAGTTTGAAAATCAGAAGTACAGGCTGTCTTTACACTGTCACCACGTCCATATAATAAACTCCACAGGCATGAAAACTGAGAATTATGTAGACTAGACATTGCTGCCGCTTACGGTGAAAGAATTTTGTCGATACAACGTGTACTTTTCATTTGGGAAGAATTTGTTTCGGGCTGACTTTTCTGTTCATTTTAAGCAGCAAAAGTGAGGCGCATGTCTGTGTGCTTGTCACACCTGCCTGCCTAACGAGCTCTGCCTGCCACTCTGCCAAGATTCATCTTAAACACTTCTCTTTCAACTGCTGCTGTGTCCACAGTGTTTGCTCTACAGCCATCATTTTACCCTCAAAACGTCGCCATCGTTGTTCTCTTTCCAACACTGTGTCTTTCAAAGCTCAAACATTTAAAAATTTTAAACTGTGTGGATCCAATTGGAGGGATCATATTTTAGTCATTCAGTGATTCAAAGAGTATGAACTTTTAATATTCATTCAGATGTTTTCTGACTCTAAATTTTTTTTTCTCATTACTTAGGTTTTTCTAATTTACATTTAAAACATTTTCAGCTATTTTCCAACTTCTTCTGTGTAAATGTCAGCTTTTAGCAGTTCAGCACTTTAGTTTTCAGGTTAAAAATTCATTTTTATCTCATTCAAATTTTTAACTTAAAATTCAGCAATTAATTCATTTCAGTGCATACATTCAGATTCAAGCATTCACACTGCAGTTTCTTCAGAAAATGCACTTTCTAGTTAGTGTGAATGCTTGTAAAAGCATTCACAGTATTGTTCTTCTAATCTTATTAGTGTGAATGCTTGTAAAAGCATTCACAGTATTGTTCTTTACATATTATTATTTTATTATATATTCCGTACGTTTTTTGTAAGTCCTACTCCTTCAAAACCGTTCAACTTAGAAAAACCATTCAAACACCGTTAGATTCCTCTTCTTTTGGACATGACTGCTTCTATTTTTCTCATTTTTAACATTTATATTTTTAATTTTATTCAACTTTTTTCAACAAAAATTTCCCATGTATTTCAATGGGGAGACCCTTCAAATCCTCATTCAACTTACTCATTTTTAAACTCTTACTACTTCCACATACATTGACATAGAGCCACCATTCAAACTTTAAAACGAAGACAAGACATTCAACTATTCAACTTGTATTTATCTTTTCAATATCTATTATACTTTTTCTTCAGTTCCAGTTTAAGTTTCATGATGTTTTTTCACCCGTTTCAGAGTTTATAATGGGTGTGTATGGGACGGAATGTTGGCGCTAGAGTGAGACAGCTCAACTGCTAGAGTGAGAGGAGCGAAAAAATTAATCTTAAAATCTTTTTTAAAACTGCTGCTGTGTCCGCAGCGTTTGCTCTACAGGTATGATTTTACCCTCAAAACGTAGCCATCGCTGTCCTCTTTCATCCAATGTGTTTATTATTGTAATAGGTGTTATGGTTCTTTCATAAATGTCACCAATGCACAGCCTCCTCCCTCCAACTCTTCCATAGACTCTAATGTTAAAATGGCTCAGGAAGGTTCGTTTGAAAATCAGAAGAGCATGGTGTCTTTCCACTGTCACCACGTCCATATAATAAACTCCACAGGCATGAAAACTGAGAATTCAGTAGACCAGACATTGCTGCCGCTCACGGTGAAAGAATTTTGTCAATACGACCTGTACTTTTCATTTGGGAACGATTTGTTTCGGGCTGACTTTTCTGTTCATTTTAAGCAGCAAAAGTGAGGGGCATGTCTGTGTGCGTGTCACACCTGCCTGCCTAACGAGCTCTGCCTGCCACTCTGCCAAGATTCATCTTAAACACTTCTCTTTCAACTGCTGCTGTGTCCACAGCGTTTGCTCTACAGGTATGATTTTACCCTCAAAACGTAGCCATCGCTGTCCTCTTTCATCCAATGTGTTTATTATAGTAATAGGTGTTATGGTTCTTTCATAAATGTCACCGATGCACAGCCTCCTCCCTCCAACTCTTCCATAGACTCTAATGTTAAAATGGCTAAGAAAGTTCGTTTGAAAATCAGAAGTACAGGCTGTCTTTACACTGTCACCACGTCCATATAATAAACTCCACAGCCATGAAAACTGAGAATTATGTAGACTAGACATTGCTGGTGCTTACGGTGAAAGAATTTTGTCGATACAACGTGTACTTTTCATTTGGGAAGAATTTGTTTGGGGCTGACTTTTCTGTTCATTTTAAGCAGCAAAAGTGAGGTGCATGTCTGTATGCCTGTGTATGGAGCCATTGGGTGAAGTCACTACAGCAACTAGGCTCACACCTGCCTGCCTAACGAGCTCTGTCTCACTCTGCCAAGATTCATCTTAAACACTTCTCTTTGAACGACTTCTGTGTCCACAGTGTTTGCTCTACAGCCATCATTTTACCCTCAAAACGTAGCCATCATTCTTCTCTTTCCAACACCGTGTCTTTGAAAGCTCAGAGATGTAAACTTTTTAAACTGTGTGGATCCAAGTGGAGGGATCACATTTTAGTCATTCAGTGATTCAAAGAATATGAACTTTTAATATTCATTCAGATGTTTTCTGACTCTAAATTTTATTTTCTCATTACTTAGGTTTTTCTAATTTACATTTAAAACATTTTCAGCTATTTTCCAACTTCTTCTGTGTAAATGTCAGCTTTTAGCAGTTCAGCACTTTTGTTTTCAGGTTCAAAATTCTGTTTTTTTTATCTCATTCAAAATTTTTAACTTAAAATTCAGCAATTAATTCATTTCAGTGCATACATTCAGATTCAAGCATTCACACTGCAGTTTCTTCAGAAAATGCACTTTCTAGTTATTATATTTATTCTATTCCGTACGTTTTTTGAAATCCTACTCCTTCAAAACCGTTCAACTTAGAAAAACCATTCAAACACCGTTAGATTCCTCTTCTTTTGGACATGACTGCTTCTATTTTTCTCATTTTTAACATTTATATTTTTAATTTTATTCAACTTTTTTCAACAAAAATTTCCCATGTATTTCAATGGGGAGACCCTTCAAATCCTCATTCAACTTACTCATTTTTAAACTCTTACTACTTCCACATACATTGACATAGAGCAACCATTCAAACTTTAAAACGAAGACAAGACATTCAACTATTCAACTTGTATTTATCTTTTCAATATCTATTATACTTTTTCTTCAGTTCCAGTTTAAGTTTCATGATGTTTTTTCAGCCGTTTCAGAGTTTATAATGGGTGTGTATGGGACGGAATGTTGGCGCTAGAGTGAGACAGCTCAACTGCTAGAGTGAGAGGAGCGAAAAAATTAATCTTAAAATCTTTTTTAAAACTGCTGCTGTGTCCGCAGCGTTTGCTCTACAGGTATGATTTTACCCTCAAAACGTAGCCATCGCTGTCCTCTTTCATCCAATGTGTTTATTATGAGTAATAGGTGTTATGGTTCTTTCATAAATGTCACCGATGCACAGCCTCCTCCCTCCAACTCTTCCATAGACTCTAATGTTAAAATGGCTCAGAAGGTTCGTTTGAAAATCAGAAGAGCATGGTGTCTTTCCACTGTCACCACGTCCATATAATAAACTCCACAGGCATGAAAACTGAGAATTCAGTAGACCAGACATTGCTGCCGCTCACGGTGAAAGAATTTTGTCAATACGACCTGTACTTTTCATTTGGGAACGATTTGTTTCGGGCTGACTTTTCTGTTCATTTTAAGCAGCAAAAGTGAGGCGCATGTCTGTGTGCGTGTCACACCTGCCTGCCTAACGAGCTCTGCCTGCCACTCTGCCAAGATTCATCTTAAACACTTCTCTTTCAACTGCTGCTGTGTCCACAGCGTTTGCTCTACAGGTATGATTTTACCCTCAAAACGTAGCCATCGCTGTCCTCTTTCATCCAATGTGTTTATTATAGTAATAGGTGTTATGGTTCTTTCATAAATGTCACCGATGCACAGCCTCCTCCCTCCAACTCTTCCATAGACTCTAATGTTAAAATGGCTAAGAAAGTTCGTTTGAAAATCAGAAGAGCATGGTGTCTTTACACTGTCACCACGTCAATGTAATAAACTCCACAGGCATGAAAACTGAGAATTCGGTAGACTAGACATTGCTGCCTGCTTACGGTGAAAGAATTTTGTCGAATACGACCTGTACTTTTCATTTAGGAACAATTTGTTTCGGCCTGACTTTTCTGTTCATTTTAAGCATCAAAAGTGAGGTGCATGTCTGTGTCCATGTGTATGGAGCCATTGGGTGCAGTCACTATAGCAAGCAGGCTCACACCTGCCTGCTTAACGAGCTCTCTCTCACTGTGCCAAGAGTAAACCTAAAAATGTCTGCTGCATCTAAGCAGTTGTAGTAAGATTAACGTTTTCAATAGGTACAATAAGACAGATTTCACAGGGTTTTGCCACAGATTAATAGTTTGTCAGTAGTTAGTATTTGCCAACTAAGTACAGCATTGTAATTGGCCTGTTAAATTCAAGCTTATTGTTTAGTGGTGGACTTGAATTCAAAATCCTGCTCCTCACATACAAGGTCTTAAATAATCAGGCCCCATCTTATCTTAATGACCTTGTAGTACCATATCACCCTATTAGAGCACTTCGCTCTCGCTCTGCAGGCCTACTTGTTGTTCCTAGAGTATTTAAAAGTAGAATGGGAGGGAGAGCCTTCAGTTTTCAGGCCCCTCTTCTGTGGAACCAGCTTCCAGTTTGGATTCAGGAGACAGACACTATCTCTACTTTTAAGATTAGGCTTAAAACCTTCCTTTTTGCTAAAGCATATAGTTAGGGCTGGACCAGGTGACCCTGAATCCTCCCTTAGTTATGCTGCAATAGATGTAGGCTGCCGGGGGATTCCCATGATGCATTGAGTTTTTCCTTTCCAGTCACCTTTCTCACTCACTATGTATTAACAGACCTCTCTGTATTGAATCGTATCTGTTATTAATCTCTGTCTCTCTTCCACAGCATGTCTTTATCCTGTCTTCCTTCTCTCACCCCAACCGGTCGCAGCAGATGGCCGCCCCTCCCTGAGCCTGGTTCTGCCGGAGGTTTCTTCCTGTTAAAAGGGAGTTTTTCCATCCCACTGTCGCCAAAGTGCTTGCTCATAGGGGGTCATATGATTGTTGGGCTTTTCTCTGTATCTATGAAGCGCCTTGAGGCGACATTTGTTGTGATTTGGCGCTATATAAATAAAATTGAATTGAATTGAATTGAATTGAACTTGTCTTCTGCACACAGGTTTTTCAGAGCTGGGCAGCTGGAGTCAGTTGATGACTTTAAAATCATCTTTTCTGACTGGATAATTAAAGCTCACAGCATTTACCTGTCTGTAGTTGATTTTCCCACATTTTAACTAACGTTTAACTAATCTAATCTCATTTAATGTCTGTGTTTATAGTCTGTATAGTTTATCTACCCACTAACACACTTAAAGTAGTCTTAAAATAAAACCCACAAAACAGTTCAAGATGAAATACTTTTTATTTGCTCATCTAATGCCAGTTGCCCTCTTTTTCTGTATGTCACTCATTCGCTTATACTCGGGCAAAAAGTACCAATTTGTACACTGATGAGTCTAGTGTATATTTTCCCTCTTTCTCTCTATGTCTCACACACACAGACCAACACACAGACATGTATATGCTCATTATTGCTGTTCAAACTGATGGTCAAATTTCCAAGCACCACCTGAACGCCTCATCTGTTTTTAACCCATCACTGGACCAACTGTCTCATTCCGCTTTGCTCTCTGCTGTGGTAAGTACAGTACACTCAGTACTGCACTGTTTTATTTTTATGATGGTAAAAATACATGTTTGACATTTAAACTCACATATCAAGTCCAACAGAGTTCAACAGAGTTCAAAGAATAAAGAAAGCAAAAAAAGAATAACCTTCGCTATCATTTATATAGGTTTATGACGTTTTGCTGTTAGCAGCAGTGCTAACGCTAGCTTCAATGCTAATGCTAGCAACAATGCTAACGCTAGCTATAGTGCTAACACTAGCCTTAGCAGTTGTTAACTGACAAAAAGAATATTCCTGTGATATTTCTTGGTGGGCAGTGAGACAAAAGTAACAAATGAGCTTTATTATTGCCATTGTGGCTCAGTTTTAACAGTAAGAGTGCTAGCGCTAGCAGCATTGCTAACGCTAGCTGCAATGCTAACGCTAGCTGCAGTGCTAACACTAACTGAAGTGCTAATGCTAGCCGGAATGCTAGCGCTAGCAGCAATGCTAAGGCTAGTAACAGTTTAACAGTAGCCTTACATAAGTGGAAATACTTCAGGTAATTAGTTTGAATTATAAAATAGCTGCTGTGTCTGTTGGTGTGCTATATTATTATATAACTTGCTGATTATTAGTTTAGTGTATCGTGTCGTGTGGGCTTTGTATTTCTGTTAGTCTGATAACACTGTACAGACAACTAACATATTATTTCTCGTCTTACACTTTCAGGAACTTTACTGACACCTGTGCTTTGCCTGGTAGGTGTGCACATACTGTAAGAGAAGTAGACCAAAATAAAAAAATAATCTGACTAATATAAGCTTAGATGGGTTCAAACTTTGTGCTAGACCTTTTAAACACAATTTTATAATAAATACACATAAGTGCAGCTTAATAATTGGGCTAAAATATTTATTTCGTACATTTTTGTAGTCACACTACATGTGATTAGTTAATCATATTTGTATTTAAAAATATTATTGCTGAATTTAATTAAATATTTATTCTTTTAAAAAGTGCCCAATTATGCAACTTTTTGCACATGGCAGCCAACAACAGTTTAGCTTGAATATTTGTTTTGTCCTTTATTTAGTAGTCACAATTAGTTCAAACAATTACCATGTGATTTCATTTTAATAAAATTATTAATTTTTTTCTTTTTTTGTTCACAGTGTGCAGAAGAAGAACAAGGACCAGATTTCCAGTCTTCTCTCTCACATCCCAACCCCCCATCCCCTCTATCCTCTGTCCTGCTCCACCTGTTGTCTCTGCCTTCTTTCCATCTGTATTTCACCTCTGTGGTTTGTGCGAAATTGTGCCAAACCAAGAATCTTATTGCGGTTTGATTTCAAAGCCGTGTCTCTCCTGCTCTGTCTGTTCTCTCTGCTAAATTTTCTCTCTACCTGTTTTTCACTCTTGGCTTGCTGCTGAAAAACGCCAAGCCAATAAAGCAACGAAGAGTGCATATTTTGCCTCAACCTATGAACAAACTGAAATAAACAAAACTCTACGGTTTGATTTCCAAGCCGTGTCTCTCCTGCTCTGTCTGTTCTCTCTTCTAAATTTTCTCTCTACCTGTTTTTCACTCTTGGCTTGCTGCTGAAAAACGCCAAGCCATTAAAGCAATAAAGAGTGCATATATTGCCTCTACCTAAGAACAAACTGAACAAAGAAAACTCTAATTCACGGTGTGATTGTGATTTCCAAGCCGTGTCTCTCCTGCTCTGTCTGTTCTCTCTTCTAAATTTTCTCTCTACCTGTTTTTCATTCTGGGCTTGCTGCTAAGTTGTGCCAAGCCAATAAAGAGAGTGCATAATATTCTCTCAACTGAAGAACAAACTGTCAAACGAAAGACAACTGTTTCAGACAAATAAAAACTGAAATATAAAAACAAAGACAACATCTCCTGGTGTGTGCCACTCTTATCTTGTGAACATATTTTCTAAAGACTAAGAAACACTTGCAGGTGTGTGAAAATGCCAAGGAAGCAGAAAAAGTCACAAGCTGCAAAACAACGCTGGAAGAAGTTCCATGAGTTTCACAGTGTACCAATATGTGAACAGGCTGAGTTTGATTTTCCTCAGAGCTCTGCAGAAGACAGTGTGTCTGCAAAGATCAATTCTGATAGTGTCAAACAGGCAGGTCAACATGTTCCTGCACATGTACAACAGGTATCGTATGCTGATGCTGTAAAGAGTGGACTGCAGCATGAATTTAATGAACAACATGAGGTGTCAAGTGCCCCACAGGTGGGTTATGCTGATTTTTTGAAAAGAGGCTGTCACAGTGATGTGGCAGGACCATCTCATGCAGAAAGAGTGAACCTTGAAAACCAGCCCTCTGTTATACATGTCTGTGCATCTCACAGCCAGGCACATCCTAAATATGGAGACTCCAGAAACAAGCAGTGCACATGTAACTCACTCACATTTCTTGCATTCCTTCATGAGAATGAAAACATGACTACAGCTGACCTTAATCTGGTCTTGGATAAAGGTGATGTGATGTACAAAGAGGCCAAGAAAAGATTTCCTAAAAATATTCATTTGGCAACCGATGAGCTGCCAGACAAAGTTGATGCTCGCAGATCTATGTATCATGTCGACATGACACAGCCTTCCCGGTATGGGACATTTGAAGAACCTCCAGAGGAAGCAGTAGATACCTTTCTCAGCTTAGAAGCAGGACTGAGCTGCCTGTTGTCAGATGTGCAGTATGCCTTACTGATTATGAGTGGATTGTGTATCGCAGTGTTCAGATCCACATCAGGCAAATATGGTTTCTTTGATCCACACTCCAGAACAGCCAGTGGTCTTCCTCTACCACTACAGTCACGTAATCGTGGTACAGCAGTGATGCTGAAATTCACACTCCTCAGTGACATGATTAAGAGGATCCAAGATTCTTATGAAATGATGGAGATATCACCCTCTTGTACCTATGAACTGAAACCTGTGCAGCTCTACGACATGAGCACAGTCAACATGAGTGATATTATCACAGACATAGTCTGCAGACCAAGTGCCACTGCTGTGGCACCTACTCACTCTGATGAAGCAAAATCCTCTACTCCAAGGAGAAACACAACCACTGATCTTACTGAGATCTCTCAAATGTCCATTTGTACACCACTGGTAAACAACATGAAGTCCAAATGACTCAGTTCACATCACATGAAGATCCTGAGAATGAATATACTAATATACCTACTGAAGAATCATCCAGTGACTTTAATTTTCTTCCATCGAATGATGCTTTTTCATGTCAATCAAATGCTGCAATAACAAATGTTGCTGCCTGTGATCTTTCTGATATAGTTTTACAAAAACTGAAAAAAGTTAATAAACAACAAAGGCACAAAATGAAAAGAAGATTAATGGCATCAGAGAAACCCAGAAATCAGAGAACAGAAAACCAAAAAAGGAAAGAACAACAAAAGTATGCTTCAAATAAAGAGTACAAAGAAAAGAAAAAATCTTGCACAAGCGAGGCATATAAAAACAATCCTGAAGTCAGACAGAAAAAACAACAGTATATGAAAAGACGTTATTGTGAGAATGATGACTTCAGAACGAAACAAAAACAATATGTTAAAAGACGTTTTTCTGAGAATGCTACAGTTAGAAAGAAACAACAACAATATATTAAAAGACGCTACTGTGAGAACGATGAATTTAGAAAGAAACAACAACAATATATTAAAAGACGCTACTGTGAAAATGATGAATTTAGAAAGAAACAACAACAATATATTAAAAGACGCTACTGTGAGAACGATGAATTTAGAAAGAAACAACAACAATATATTAAAAGACGCTATTGTGATGATGCTGAATTTAGAAAAAAACAAAAAAACTACATCACTAAAAGGTATCGAGAAAGCCCAGAATTCAGAGAGAGACAGAGATCTCGAGTGACTCAGCGTTATGCACGTGACAACGCATTCAGAGTAAGACACAGACAACTGATGAAACAACTAATGCGAGACAGGTATCAAAGTAATCTTGCATTCAGGATTATGCACAACATGAGATGTGCAATGAAAATAAAAAGGAAATACAGATGGGTGAACAGACAAACCCAAGAGAGTGACAACAGTGTGATCAACGAGGCCATATCTGTGTTCAAATCACAAATCAAAGCTGGCCCATCATACCCATGTACTGTATGCTTCAAGGCTTCATTTCCAAACCAAGTGCGACCCTGCAGAAGGTCAAATTATGTGAAAAACCCACATGTGGTTGCAACATGTTTGACAGGAAGGTTTGTTCATGTTTGTGATGAAAACTGCAGAAATGAGCAGTGCAATGTGCCTGATGAGAGAAAGAGAGAGTGGATTTGTCACACCTGCCACAATCATCTTAAAAATGGATCCATGCCAGCACTTGCTGTTGCCAATAAACTGGATCTTGCTGATATTCCACCTGAACTGTCTGATCTCAACATACTGGAGAGACATCTCATAGCCAAGTGCATACCATTTGCCAAGATCATTCCTCTTCCCAAAGGCAGACAAAGAGCAATTAGAGGGAATGTGGTCTGTGTCCCATCAGAGGTACAGGAAACTGTTGAAGCACTACCTCGATTGAGAATTAATTCTCAGGTGATGAGAGTAAAACTGAAGAGACGCTTGTCTTACAAAGGTCATCAGCTGTTTCAGACTGTAAGCTGGTCTAAACTTCTGCAAGCACTGCATAAACTCAAGCAGATTCATCCACAGTATAAGGATGTGAGCATCAGAGATGATGCTGAGCTCTGTGATCCAACTCTTCCTGATGAAGATGATGAGGAGGAGGATGATGAAAACATGAATGAGGACGATTATGATGAGGCTGATTTAATGGAAATTGACAGCTGTGAGAAAAATGCACTGAGTGAAGCACAAAATAAAAATGAACAGGATATTGACATGTTACCCTGTGAAGGTGAACAACCACGTGAACAGATGACAGATGATTCAGAGCAAGCAGATGGACTGACTAATGGTGGTTTTGCACTCGAGTCCTGTTTGCAGCCCCCTGATGTGGCTGAGGAGATATTATGTTTCAGTGAAGGAATCTACTCTGTTGCTCCTGCAGAGAGAAACAATCCAATAAGTTTTTTCAAAACACCTAAACTGGAGGCCATGGCCTTCCCTGTGCAGTTTCCTACAGGCCAAAACACACTTGATGAAAGAAGGCTGATCAAAGTATCCCCCAGTGGGTATTTCAAATCAAGACTTTTCTGCATTGATGATCGTTTTGCCAAAGACACAAACTATTTGTTCTTTGCACAGTTTGTGACTGAAATACACTTGGCTACTTCCAGCATGACAATACAGTTAAGGAAGGCAAAGCCTCTGACCAGAGATGGGAGAAAAATAACCTCAGGCATGTTACAAGATAAACATGAGGTGGAGAAACTGGTGAGAAATAAAGACGCAGTGAGATTCATGCAGCCTCTGAGAGGAACCCCAGCCTATTGGGAGAAAACAACAAGAGATCTTTTTGCCATGATCAGACAGTTGGGAACTCCCACGTTCTTTTGCACATTTTCAGCTGCTGAAATGCGCTGGCCTGAAGTGATTGAGGCAATAACAAGGCAGCAAGGTGAACAAGTCAATTTTGAAGGACTCGACTGGTCGGCAAAGTGTGACATCCTGAGAAGCAATCCTGTCACAACAATGCGCATGTTTGACAAGAGAGTTGAAGCATTATTCAGAGATTTACTCTTATCTCCTGCAGAGCCACTTGGCAAAGTCATTGACTACTTTTACAGAGTTGAGTTTCAGCACAGAGGAAGCCCACACATACACTGCCTCCTGTGGGTAGAAGGTGCTCCTGTGTTTGAGGAGGATGATGAGCAAACTGTTGTTGATTTTATAAACAAATACATCACAGCTCAGCTGCCTGATCCACATAAACAACCTGAACTGTACAAGAAAGTAACAGAAGTGCAAAAACATAGTAAGAACCACACAAAGACGTGCTTTAGGAGTTTAAGCTCCGGGTGCCGTTTTGGTTTTCCTAAACCACCCTGCAATGAGACAATGATCACAAGACCCAGTGAGGATGATGCACTGGAAGTAGAAACAGCAAAGAACAAGCTCAGACCACTGAACCAGCTGCTGAATGAGCCTGAAACTGCTTCCATGAGTTTAGAGCAGCTCTTGGCAAGATGCAAGTTGACACATGCAGAATATGAGAGATACCTGAATAAAATGAACACAAGGAGTACGATCATACTAAAGCGTGATCCAAAAGACTCTTGGATAAACGGCTATAATCCACATCTGCTTGAAGCCTGGAACAGTAATATCGACATAAGCTTTGTTTTAGATGCTTTCGGCGCTGCAAATTATTTAATGAAATATATATCAAAAAAAGAGGGCGGGCTATCTGAGTACCTGAAAACTGTCATTGAGAACTCCCATAAGGACAGTGTAAATGAGTGCGATGAAATGAGAGCCGTCATGCAGGCATATTCAAAGAAGCGAGAGATCAGTGCACAGGAGTGTGTTGCTCGTGCATGTGGTCTTCACATGAAGCAATGTTCACGTGCTGTAATATTCATACCAACTGATGATAATCCTGTGAAAATGAGTCGTCCCCTGTCAGTTCTGGACAACACAACACTCGAGTCTTCCAATGTTTGGATGACATCTTTGAATGACAAATACAAAGCCAGACCTGAAACACCAGAGTATGAGGAGATGTGCATGGCAGACTTTGCTGCTACTTGCAGGATTGTCTATGGCCAACAGACAAAAGGTAAAGATGTTTTGCCCCTTCTCAATGAGATAGGATTTGTGCAAAGGCGCAAAAACGATAAGCCTGCTATCATCAGATTTCACCGCTGCTCACAAGAAAAACATCCAGAGCAATATTACGGAAGACTGCTTAAACTGTACCTCCCTCATCGTTCAGACCATGAACTGAAAACACCATCGTTGCCAACCTATCAGGCTTTCTATGGTGCTGGCTGTGTACAGCTACCAGGTACTGACCGTCTTGAGTACGTGCAACACATTGTCAAAAGAAACAGAGAAAAATATGAGAAAAACAGTGAGGAGATCGAGAGCGCTGTTGAGGAATATGAGCAGAACAGAGGTGTGACTGACGAATGGTGTAATCTGGCACCTGAATCAGATCTCGTAAGGTTGCCACTTGTTGAACAAGAAAGAGAGCGAGACAATGAAAATGAACAGGAAGATGTGCCCGACTACAGCCGTCAGGCTGATGCTTCAACAGAAGTCAGAGCCATCAGGGAACCCCCTGCTATTGATCCCACATTGTTACGTCAGATGTTTCAGAATCTGAATAAGAAGCAAGCCTGCATATTTTATGCAGTTAGAGACTGGTGCATTAAAAGAGTCTGTGCTCTAAATCCAGAGCAGTTCTTCTTTTATATTAATGGTGGTGCAGGAACAGGAAAGTCACATCTTATCAAATGCATCTACTCAGAAGCATCTAAGATACTGAGCAAAGTGCCCAGATATGCAGACGACGTTGACATATCAAAACCCACTGTCCTGTTAACTGCTTTCACTGGGACTGCAGCATTTAACATTTCTGGAACAACACTGCATTCTCTACTCAAGCTGCCTAGAAGCTTAAAACCTCCCATTCAGGGACTTGGCAATCAGCTGGATGAAGTCAGATCAGAACTTTTGAATGCTGAAATAATCGTCATTGACGAAGTGTCTATGGTGTCAAGACATCTCTTTGCCTACGTAGATGCAAGACTCAAACAGATCAAAGGGACTCGGAGACCCTTTGGAGGCATGTCAGTCATTGCTGTTGGAGACTTCTATCAGCTACCCCCAGTGCGACAGTCTAAACCTCTCTGTGTGCACGACCCGTCCGAGATCGACCTGTGGCGGGAGCATTTTCAGATGATCACTCTGACTGAGATTATGCGTCAGAAAGATGATGTTGTCTTTGCTGAGATGCTGAACAGAATTCGTGTGAAAGGAAAGTTGGATGAGCTTTGTGAAGCAGATGGAGTTTTGTTGTCACAGGCCATAACTGAACCAGCCCTTTGTCCGACTGATGCGTTGCACATTTTTGCAACTAATAAAGAAGTGGATGCACACAACTCTGCAACACTGGCTCTGCTCCATACTCATATCATTGACATCCATGCAGATGATTATAGAAAAGATCCTAGAACTGGCAGAATGGCACTTCAAGACAGACCATTGAAAGGAGGTAAAAACGAGTTACCAGACACACTGAAAGTTGCAGAAGGAGCTCGTGTCATGCTCACCAGAAACATTGACATACAAAATGGTTTGGTTAATGGAGCTTTTGGAATACTACTTAGAGTAGTTTACTCTGAAAACGACCAACACATCATCAAGCTTGGACTTAAAATGGATAATGAGACATCTGGAAAGAATAACCGCACACCAGCAGATGACATGGTGTACATTGAGAGAGCAGAAGAGAATCTGAAGCAGAAAGGAGTGGTACGAAGACAGTTCCCAGTGAAGCTGGCCTTTGCATGTACAATACATAAGGTACAGGGTATGACAACCACATCAGCTGTTGTCTCTCTTAAGAGCATTTTTGAGCCCGGCATGGCCTACGTAGCTGTCAGTAGAGTGACGTCTCTCAGTGGACTGTATCTTCTTGATATGGAGGAGAAAAAAATATTCACCAACCCAGAAATCACTGCAGCGCTTGAGAACATGAGACAAGCCAACCTTGATGACATGATGCCTCTTCTACACGTGAGACAAACACTGAGCAGGTCAGACGTTTTCACCATTGTTCATCATAATACAGAGGGACTGCCAGCTCACATTAATGACATCAAGAGTCACCATGAATTGTGTCTAGCAGATGTTTTGTGCCTAACAGAAACACACCTGCGGGGCTCTTTTGTCGCAGAGAGTCTCCACTTGGAAAATTACAATTTGTTCAAACGCAACAGACACCTGTCCTACACAAACTTTCCCCAGATGGCAACCAGAAGTGGTGGTGGAGTTGCTCTTTATGTGAAAAGTGACATTCAAGTGCATGAAAAACAGTACATCCATAATGTAACTGACCTTGAATTTCTGGCTTTAAAGGTTGAAGCACCAGTCAGTGCTCTGATTGCAGTTGTGTACAGACCTCCAGACTACACTCTGAGGCCATTCCTGAAAAACCTGGTAAGCCTATTAGACTCATTGGAGATCATGGACTGTCATCCCATCATAGTTTGTGGTGATTTTAATGAGAATGTTTTATTCAGTGCAAACAAACCAATCCTGGAGCTGTTTGAGTCTAGGGGATACGCACAGGTCATCACTGCCCCTACCACAGAAAAGAACACACTGCTTGACCTAATTTTCATTTCTCAGCCAGAGCGATGTCTCCATTCTGGAGTCATGAAGACCTACCATAGTTACCATGACCCTGTATACTGTGTATTGTCCTGTGATGATTCATGATCTAGATCTTTGAATACAGTAAGTAATTTCTATATTTTTGAATGACATAAGAAAGTATAGCGATATTTAAAAGTTGGCTTAAGAAAAAACGCCCTGCATTGCAGTATAATGTTTGAATTCTTTTACATAAAATACAATTAAATGAATTAAGTAATGATATCAGTAAAAGATGACAATTTTATTTATTACAGAAAATCTAAAAATCACCTACAGTAATCTATGAATGTCAGAAAAATCAAATATACCAGTTTAAAACGAACAGTGTAGGCATATCCTCTCTGCAGCCAGGCTTCAAAATCCTGCCAGGCTGCCCCAGTCTCACTGTGGCTGGGAGGGAGGGAGGGTGGACCAGAGGATTGCCCAAACAACGCATATATGTTCAACAGCTTCTTCGTTGTTTCTGGGAGAACAACACAGACTAAAGGTTTAAAATACCTAATTACAGCAATAATGACAGTTAAGCCACTTTATGTGTGCCTTTATTTTAAAATACTATTTACAAAAATGCTATTGATTTTGGTTTGTTATCTTTAAACTTTTTCAAAAGTATACGATTATATTTTTGGATAAATCTTACGATGAAATATACATTTTTATGAGCTTTTATCATGTTTCAGCCAGTGCATTTATCAGGGTGGGTCTGGGTGATAAATGCACTGGCTGATAAATGCACACTTCTGGCCAGAAGTGTTCCAGCAGTGTCACATATGTACTACATATGTTACACTTGCTTTCTGTTACCAGCTGATACCCTACATTTGTATAGACATTGGATCTTGTGAGGCTGGGGAGTTGAGTGGGTAGGTGGGAGTTGAGTGGGGGGGTGCGGGGGGTGCGGTGGGAGGTTGTTAGGTTTTTGTTTTTTTGTTTTTTTTAAGAGAGACACAGTCCTCCTGTGTCTTCTTCAAGCTTAAAAGCGTAAAAGCCAACAGTGTGAAGCACATAGCAGCCAGAAACTGTAATGCCACAGATCAGAGAGGCTTCATCATCACCATCTTCGCCGTACAATCAGAGCGTGAGACTTCCCATCTGGAGCACAGGAGACATTCTGTGATAAGTCTTCCTTCTAGCTTGTCCCACAAGCAGTCGGTGAGATTTACTCGCATCAAAAAGGGTTAATGACATAATTTCCATGAAAACATGTATTAAGTTTTTGTAAAGTGTTTAAATTGTGTTTTCACCTGACCTTAGGAGTGTAGATTGTAATGTCTGTACTCAGGTGTTTCCCTCTGTGATCCATCCCTTTCAGAGCTGAGACACTCAGGACTGAACAGACTGCACAGTTTCTGGGACTGAGCCTCCAAAACACCTTCTTTGAAACCACACATGACAGAAGGGCTTTATATTTGCAGCAGCACTACTACAGGTATTCAGTTTATTACAGGATGTGTTTGTTTCTTAGGACCAGCTCTAAGTGCACACTACCTAACATATACACCTTTCTGTTCATTACAAACCAACTACTCTGGATCATATGGCCAGTTGGCAGGAATGTTGCTGCAGGAAAACATCCCTGGAGATCACCATCATTGTCAGACTGACTGTGCCTCCTCTGTGCAGTGTCAAGAGCCTCCCTAAATGAGTGTGTAAGTTAACATTTTCATTATTTTATTCCCTTTGACAAGACAAGTATCACTGATATTTACATTTACAACTACATATGTTCCTGTTTTCTGCTCTTCTTTCAAGGCCTCAGCTATCCTGCTTCTGTGCTGCTTGCCACACATCAAACACTGGCTGGATGACAGGGAGGATCCACTCTGAAGTCACTGGACATGATGAGGATCATCTGGGACTTTATAGTTTCACAGAAACGTTGTGCTCTTTGATTACAGGTTTTAAATGGACATAATGACTGCCTCTCTCTGATCAACAGGCTAAAGGATTGTTTTCATTATTAGAGCTCTGTAGAATGTATGCTTATTTACTATTTCAACACAGAGCAAACCTTTATTTATTTATTTATTTAACATATTTTTATTTGTTTTAATGTTGAATTAACTGTGGGGATTTTTTCAAGTGGGCACTCGGGATGTCATATGACCAGAAATGTGGTAACTGGAATTCAACAGTATGGAAAAAAAATTTGCTAAGAACAAAACACACACAAAAACCCCAAGAGAACTCAAATTCATTCCATGTAATTCAATCTAAAACATCTTAAACTGCTGAACAGCAAAACAAACAGTGTTTTTAAAAAAAAAAAAAAAAAAAAAAAAAAAAAACAGTGTTAACAGAATGATTATGATGAGTTTTTACCAAAGTTTCAGGTCACATGGCACACCTAGTGTGTAGTGTGGGGTATCAGCTGGTAAGTATAGGTTTTTTCATATTTGTGTCCTTAGAGTTCAGATGGATAAAGCCTTGTGTATAATAATTAGTCATAAACACAACTCAAAGGCAGGGACTTACTGAGATAACTAAATTTGGGACTTTGTGTCTGAGCCCAGGCTAAAACACTGTGTAAAAAAGCATTTAGTGGCATGGCTGAACAATGCTGTAAACTAATGATACTTATTTATCCATGTTCACAAAAAGGACTAATGTGTTTATTTGATTATTTGTATGTGTTAAACTGTGTCACCACCTTAGGCTTTCATTTGAATTTACTCAAAAATCTCTATACAGTTCTCTTTTACCACTGTGTGGACTCTGTTTACATTAAAACACAAAAAAGAACGAGTAATAAAAAGATGTGTAGACTGTACTTAATCAGTAGATTACATCTCTTGGGTCTGGGTGCCGTTTCCATCTCTGGGGGTGAGGATACCTGGACCCGGGATATAGAGTATGTTTGGGGAGTGTGATTGTGTGTACATGTCCATTTACGTTTATTCCTGCGTTGGGTGAGTGCTGAGTGTTTGTATATGTGTGCATGAGGGTGGGAATGCATGTCTGTGTCTGTGTGTGCCTGTTTGTCTGTGTCTATATGTCAGGTCGGGTCTTAGACTTCACCTCTCTGGGAACTCCAAGGCCCTCCAAAGTGTGGAGGCCTATCTCCCCTCACCACACTCCCTGCCGGTGACTGATGCCCTCAGGGGTCGGTGCGTTGGTGGTTCTTGGTGTCCGGGGCTGGGCGCTCAGGTATGTACCAGCTCACTCCCGGTGACTACTTGGCGGGGCCTGGCGCCTGCTGCTCGGTCAGGCCTCTTCCGGGGCGCGGGGGGCCCTCGGGCCTCCGGCCTCTGTGCCTGCGGCTCGGTTCACTCTGGCACAGCTGGCTGCCGGCAGAGCCGGCGGGCACGCCGGTGCAGCCCCCTCTAGCTTCTGCCCGGTGGCTACTGGGTGACCCCTCATCTGGGGATCCTCAGCCCTTCCCATGAAGGTGGCACGGATGCCCCTCCGGTGGTCCTCCTTGGGCTCTTGCACTCTGGGGCCTCTGGATGTCTGGGGCCTGGATCTCCTCCATGCCTGCTTCATGCCCTGGGGGACGGGGCTATGGCTCTCTACATCCTCTAGCAGACCATTACATGGGGAAACCATTTGAATACAAGCGCGCCGATCCACACAGGTGTGCACATGGGTGTTCACTATTCGTAGACTTAAATCACACCTTTCTTGGCTGCTACTTCAAAGCACATTGTGCGCTGTATGTCCTGCGTGCTGCACAACAACATTCAATATTTAGTATTTACTGCTGTTTACACTTAGCTAGATTAATGCGATGGTGTTGTGTATAGTATGTTGCATTGTTTTGTTTTTTTTTTTTGCTTGTTTTCTATTCTTTCTCTCTCAACAGGTGATCCCGGAGATATTTTTTCTTCCCCCCTTTCTCACTGTCCCTCTCCCCTTCTGTTTTTCTTTTCCTTCCTCTTTCTTTCTCCCTTTCCTATCCCTCACTCATGTCTGTCCCGTCTGTAACAACTGAAAATAAAATAAATAATAAAAACAAAGGTCGATCAAATGGACCAATACGGCAATGCCATGATGATCCATTTGGCAAAATAAATCCATTGGGTATCCTTGTCGGTCTTCAGACAACAATTCTGACGGCTAAAGAACCAAATGGGACAGGCGGAAAGAAAAAAAAAAAAAAAAAAAAAAAAAAAAAAAAAATCAGTAGATTAAGTAGACTGATAGAAACAGCTGTTCAGCCATGTTCTAAGAAACCAACACAATTTAAATGTTCAGGATTGTGGTTTTAAAAGTTTTCATGTATTTCATATGTTGCTTAATATTTTTATTTAGTTATTTAATTTAGTTATTTTTATTTATTCTACTAGTCCTTTTCAGTCCTTTTATTTTTTATGACATACAAAACAAATTGATGTATATAATACTATTAAACATAATATACACAATATGTCTGAAAAACATTATGCTGCATATTAAAGTGTGTATTTTCTCCAGAATGTTTGTTCATCTTTTAAGTTCATTTCAGCAAATTTGTTTTTACATTTATTTTTAATAAGTTATTTTTTTTATGAATTGGAGATTTATAATACATAATTCCACTCTTTAAGTGATTAGAAAAATGTAAACTTTTAATATTAATTCAGAGGTTTTCTGACTCTAAATTTTCTTTTGTCAATACTCTTTTAATACTCTATTTTCCAAATTCTTCCTTTGTGTAAAAGTCAGCTTTTAGCAGTTCAGCACTTTTGTTGTCAGGTTAAAAATTCATTTTTTAAAATCTCATTCAACATTTTTAACTTAATTTCATCAATTAATTCATTTCAGTGCATACATTCAGATTCAAGCATTCACACTGCAGTTTCTTCAGAAAATGCACTTTCTAGTTAGTGTGAATGCTTGTAAAAGCATTCACAGTATTGTTCTTCTACATATTTATTATTATATTTTATTATCTATTCCGTACGTTTTTTGTAGTCCTACTCCTTCAAAACCGTTCAACTTAGAAAAACCATTCAAACACCGTTAGATTCCTCTTCTTTTGGACATGACTGCTTCTATTTTTCTCATTTTTAACATTTATATTTTTAATTTTATTCAACTTTTTTCAACAAAAATTTCCCATGTATTTCAATGGGGAGACCCTTCAAATCCTCATTCAACTTACTCATTTTTAAACTCTTACTACTTCCACATACGTTGACATAGAGCCACCATTCAAACTTTAAAACGAAGACAAGACATTCAACTATTCAACTTGTATTTATCTTTTCAATATCCATTATACTTTTTCTTCAGTTCCAGTTTAAGTTTCATGATGTTTTTTCAGCCGTTTCAGAGTTTATAATGGGTGTGTATGGGACGGAATGTTGGCGCTAGAGTGAGACAGCTCAACTGCTAGAGTGAGAGGAGGGGGGGAATTAATCTTAAAATCTTTTTTAAAACTGCTGCTGTGTCCGCAGCGTTTGCTCTACAGGTATGATTTTACCCTCAAAATGTAGCCATCGCTGTCCTCTTTCATCTAATGTGTTTATTATTGTAATAGGTGTTATGGTTCTTTCATAAATGTCACCAATGCACAGCCTCCTCCCTCCAACTCTTCCATAGACTCTAATGTTAAAATGGCTCAGAAAGTTCTTTTGAAAATCAGAAGTACAGGCTGTCTTTACACTGTCACCACGTCCATATAATAAACTCCACAGCCATGAAAACTGAGAATTTGGTAGACTGGACATTGCTGGTGCTCACAGTGAAAGAATTTTGTCAATACGACCTGTACTTTTCATTTGGGAAGGATTTGTTTTGGGCTGACTTTTCTGTTCATTTTAAGCAGCAGAAGTGAGGCGCATGTCCGTGTGCGCAGGCACTATAGCAACCAGGCTCACACCTGCCTGCTTAACGAGCTCTCTCTCACTCTGCCAAGGTTAAACCTAAAAATGTCTGCTGCCTCTAAGCAGTTGTAGTAAGATTAACTTTTTCAATAGGTACAATAAGACAGATTTGACAGGGTTTTGCCACAGATTAATAGTTTGTCAGTAGTTAGTATATGCCAACTAAGGAGAGCATTTTGATTGGCACACAGGTTTTTGAGATCTGGGCAGTTTGAGTTAGTTGATGACTTTAAAATCATCCTTTCTGATTGGATAATTAAAGCTCACAGTATCTACCTGTCTGTAGTTGATTTTCCCACATTTTAATTAACGTTTAACTAATCTAATCTCATTTAATGTCTCTGTTTATAGTCTGTATAGTTTATCCCTCTACTAACACACTTAAAGTAGTTTTAAAATAAAACCCACAAAACAGTTCAAGATGAAATACTTTTTATTTGCTCATGTAATGCCAGTTGCCCTGTTTTTCTGTATGTCACTCATTCGCTTATACTCGGGCAAAAAGTACCAATTTGTACACTAGTCTAGTGTATTTTTTCCCTCTATCTCTCTATGTCTCTCACACACAGAGACCAACACACAGACATGTATATGCTCATTATTGCTGTTAAAACTGATGGTCAAATTTCCAAGCACCACCTGAACGCCTCATCTGTTTTTAACCCATCACTGGACCAACTGTCTCATTCCGCTTTGCTTTCTGCTGTGGTAAGTACCGTACACTCAGTACTGCACTGTTTTATTTTTATGATGGTAAAAATACATGTTTGACATTTAAACTCACATATCAAGTCCAACAGAGTTCAAAAGAGTTCAAAGAAAAAAGAAAGAATAACCTTCGCTATCATTTATATATGTTTATGACGTTTTGCTGTTAGCAGCAGTGCTAACGCTAGCTTTAATGCTAATGCTAGCAACAATGGTAATGCTAGCAACAATACTAATGCTAGCTATAGTGCTAACACTAGCCTTAGCAGTTGTTAACTGACAAAAAGAATATTCCTGTGATATTTCTTGGTGGGCAGTGAGACAAAAGTAACAAATGAGCTTTATTATTGCCATTGTGGCTCAGTTTTAACAGTAAGAGTGCTAGCGCTAGCAGCATTGCTAACGCTAGCTGCAATGCTAACGCTAGCTGCAGTGCTAACACTAACTGAAGTGCTAATGCTAGCCGGAATGCTAGCGCTAGCAGCAATGCTAAGGCTAGTAACAGTTTAACAGTAGCCTTACATAAGTGGAAATACTTCAGGTAATTAGTTTGAATTATAAAATAGCTGCTGTGTCTGTTGGTGTGCTATATTATTATATAACTTGCTGATTATTAGTTTAGTGTATCGTGTCGTGTGGGCTTTGTATTTCTGTTAGTCTGATAACACTGTACAGACAACTAACATATTATTTCTCGTTTTACACTTTCAGGAACTTTACTGACACCTGTGCTTTGCCTGGTAGGTGTGCACATACTGTAAGAGAAGTAGACCAAAATAAAAAATAATCTGACTAATATAAGCTTCGATGGGTTCAAACTTTGTGCTAGACCTTTTAAACACAATTTTATAATAAATACACATAAGTGCAGCTTAATAATTGGGCTAAAATATTTCTTTCGTACATTTTTGTAGTCACACTACATGTGATTAGTTAATCATATTTGTATTTAAAAATATTATTGCTGAATTTAATTAAATATTTATTATTTTAAAAAGTGCCCAATTATGCAACTTTTTGCACATGGCAGCCAACAACAGTTTAGCTTGAATATTTGTTTTGTCCTGTTTCAGTAGTCACAATTAGTTCATACAATTACCATGTGATTTCATTTTAATAAATTTATAATTTTTTTCTTGTTTTTTGTTCACAGTGTGCAGAAGAAGAACAAGGACCAGATTTCCAGTCTTCTCTCTCACATCCCAACCCCCCATCCCCTCTATCCTCTGTCCTGCTCCACCTGTTTTCTCTGCCTTCTTTCCATCTGTATTTCACTCTGTGGTTTGTGAGAAATTGTGCCAAACCAAGAATCTTATTGCGGTTTGATTTCAAAGCCGTGTCTCTCCTGCTCTGTCTGTTCTCTCTGCTAAATTTTCTCTCTACCTGTTTTTCACTCTTGGCTTGCTGCTGAAAAACGCCAAGCCAATAAAGCAACGAAGAGTGCATATTTTGCCTCAACCTATGAACAAACTGAAATAAAACAAAACTCTGTGGTTTGATTTCCAAGCCGTGTCTCTCCTGCTCTTTTCTGTTCTCTCTTCTAAATTTTCTCTCTACCTGTTTTTCACTCTTGGCTTGCTGCTGAAAAACGCCAAGCCATTAAAGCAATAAAGAGTGCATATATTGCCTCTACCTAAGAACAAACTGAACATAGAAAACTCTAATTCACGGTTTTATTGTGATTTCCAGGCCGTGTCTCTCCTGCTCTGCCTGTTCTCTCTTCTAGATTTTCTCTCTACCTGTTTTTCATTCTGGGCTTGCTGCTAAGTTGTGCCAAGCCAATAAAGAGAGTGCATAATATTCTCTCAACTGAAGAACAAACTGTTAAACGAAAGACAACTTTTTCAGACAAATAAAAACTGAAATATAAAAACAAAGACAACATCTCCTGGTGTGTGCCACTCTTATCTTGTGAACATATTTTCTAAAGACTAAGAAACACTTGCAGGTGTGTGAAAATGCCAAGGAAGCAGAAAAAGTCACAAGCTGCAAAACAACGCTGGAAGAAGTTCCATGAGTTTCACATTGTACCAATATGTGAACAGGCTGAGTTTGATTTTCCTCAGAGCTGTGCAGAAGACAGTGTGTCTGCAAAGATCAATTCTGATAGTGTCAAACAGGCAGGTCAACATGTTCCTGCAGATGTACAACAGGTATCGTATGCTGATGCTGTAAAGAGTGGACTGCAGCATAAATTTAATGAACAACCTGAGGTGTCAAGTGCCCCACAGGTGGGTTATGCTGATTTTTTGAAAAGAGGCTGTCACAGTGATGTGGCAGGAACATCTCATGCAGAAAGAGTGAACCTTGAAAACCAGCCCTCTGTTACACATGTCTGTGCATCTCACAGCCAGGCACATCCTAAATATGGAGACTCCAGAAACAAGCAGTGCACATGTAACTCCCTCACATTTCTTGCATTCCTTCATGAGAATATAAACATGACTACAGCTGACCTTAATCTGGTCTTGGATAAAGGTGATGTGATGTACAAAGAGGCCAAGAAAAGATTTCCTAAAAATATTCATTTGGCAACCGATGAGCTGCCAGACAAAGTTGATGCTCGCAGGTCTATGTATCATGTCGACATGACACAGCCTTCCCGGTATGGGACATTTGAAGAACCTCCAGAGGAAGCAGTCGATACCTTTCTCAGCTTAGAAGCAGGACTGAGCTGCCTGTTGTCAGATGTGCAGTATGCCTTACTGATTATGAGTGGATTGTGTATCGCAGTGTTCAGATCCACATCAGGCAAATATGGTTTCTTTGATCCACACTCCAGAACAGCCAGTGGTCTTCCTCTACCACTACAGTCACGTAATCGTGGTACAGCAGTGATGCTGAAATTCACACTCCTCAGTGACATGATTAAGAGGATCCAAGATTCTTATGAAATGATGGAGATATCACCCTCTTGTACCTATGAACTGAAACCTGTTCAGCTCTACGACATGAGCACAGTCAACATGAGTGATATTATCACAGACATAGTCTGCAGACCAAGTGCCACTGCTGTGGCACCTACTCACTCTGATGAAGCAAAATCCTCTACTCCAAGGAGAAACACAACCACTGATCTTACTGAGATCTCTCAAATGTCCATTTGTACACCACTGGTAAAACAACATGAAGTCCAAATGACTCAGTTCACATCACATGAAGATCCTGAGAATGAATATACTAATATACCTACTGAAGAATCATCCAGTGACTTTAATTTTCTTCCATCGAATGATGCTTTTTCATGTCAATCAAATGCTGCAATAACAAATGTTGCTGCCTGTGATCTTTCTGATATAGTTTTACAAAAACTGAAAAAAGTTAATAAACAACAAAGGCACAAAATGAAAAGAAGATTAATGGCATCAGAGAAACCCAGAAATCAGAGAAAAGAAAACCAAAAAAGGAAAGAACGACAAAAGTATGCTTCAAACAAAGAGTACAAAGAAAAGAAAAAATCTTGCACAAGCAAGGCATATAAAAACAATCCTGAAGTTAGACAGAAACAACAACAGTATATTAAAAGACGTTATTGTGAGAATGATGAATTCAGACAGAAACAACAACAGTATATTAGAAGACGTTACTGTGAAAATGATGAATTCAGAAAGAAACAAAAACAATATGTTAAAAGACGTTTTTCTGAGAATGCTACAGTTAGAAAGAAACAACAACAATATATTAAGAGACGCTACTGTGAGAACGATGAATTTAGAAAGAAACAAAAAAACTATATCACTAAAAGGTATCGAGAAAGCCCAGAATTCAGAGAGAGACAGAGATCTCGAGTGACTCAGCGTTATGCACGTGACAACGCATTCAGAGTAAGACACAAACAACTGATGAAACAGCTAATGCGAGACAGGTATCAAAGCAATCTTGCATTCAGGATTATACACAAAATGAGATGTGCAATGAAAATAAAAAGGAAATACAGATGGGTGAACAGACAAACCCAAGAGAGTGACAACAGTGTGATCAACGAGGCTATATCTGTGTTCAAATCACAAATCAAAGTTGGACCATCATACCCATGTACTGTCTGTTTCAAGGCTTCATTTCCAAACCAAGTGCGACCCTGCAGAAGGTCAAAGTATGTCAAAAACCCACATGTGGTTGCAACATGTTTGACAGGAAAGTTTGTTCATGTTTGTGATGAAAACTGCAGAAATGAGCAGTGCAATGTTCCCAATGAGAGAAAGAGAGAGTGGATTTGTCACACCTGCCACGATCATCTTAAAAATGGATCCATGCCAGCACTTGCTATTGCCAATAAACTGGATCTTGCTGATATTCCACCTGAACTGTCTGATCTCAACATACTGGAGAGACATCTCATAGCCAAGTGCATACCATTTGCCAAGATCATTCCTCTTCCCAAAGGCAGACAAAGAGCAATTAGAGGAAATGTGGTCTGTGTTCCATCAGAGGTACAGGAAACTGTGGAAGCACTACCTCGATTAAGAATTAATTCTCAGGTGATGAGAGTAAAACTGAAGAGACGCTTGTCTTACAAAGGTCATCAGCTGTTTCAGACTGTAAGCTGGTCTAAACTTGTGCAAGCACTGCATAAACTCAAGCAGATTCATCCACAGTATAAGGATGTGAGCATCAGAGATGATGCTGAGCTGTGTGATCCAACACTTCCTGATGAAGATGAGGAGGAGGAGGAGGATGAAAACATGAATGAGGACGATTATGATGAGGCTGATTTAATGGAAATTGACAGCTGTGAGAAAAATGCACTGAGTGAAGCACAAAATAAAAATGAACAGGATATTGACATGTTACCCTGTGAAGGTGAACAATCACGTGAACAGATGAGAGATGATTCAGAGCAAGCAGATGGACTGACTAATGGTGGTTTTGCACTCGAGTCCTGTTTGCAGCCCCCTGATGTGGCTGAGGAGATATTATGTTTCAGTGAAGGAATCTACTCTGTTGCTCCTGCAGAGAGAAACAATCCAATAAGTTTTTTCAAAACACCTAAACTGGAGGCCATGGCCTTCCCTGTGCAGTTTCCTACAGGCCAAAACACACTTGATGAAAGAAGGCTGCTCAAAGTATCCCCCAGTGGGTATTTCAAATCAAGACTTTTCTGCATTGATGATCGTTTTGCCAAAGACACAAACTATTTGTTCTTTGCACAGTTTGTGACAGAAATACACCTGGCTACTTCCAGCATGACAATACAGTTAAGGAAGGCAAAGCCTCTGACCAGAGATGGGAGAAAAATAACCTCAGGCATGTTACAAGATAAACATGAGGTGGAGAAACTGGTGCGAAATAAAGATGCAGTGAGATTCATGCAGCCTCTGAGAGGAACCCCAGCCTATTGGGAGAAAACAACAAGAGATCTTTTTGCCATGATCAGACAGTTGGGAACTCCCACGTTCTTTTGCACATTTTCAGCTGCTGAAATGCGCTGGCCTGAAGTGGTTGAGGCAATAACAAGGCAGCAAGGTGAACAAGTGACTTTTGAAGGACTCGACTGGTCGGCAAAGTGTGACATCCTGAGAAGCAATCCTGTCACAACAATGCGCATGTTTGACAAGAGAGTTGAAGCCTTATTCAGAGATTTACTCTTATCTCCTGCAGAGCCACTTGGCAAAGTTATTGACTACTTTTACAGAGTTGAGTTTCAGCACAGAGGAAGCCCACACATACACTGTCTCCTGTGGGTAGAAGGTGCTCCTGTGTTTGAGGAGGATGATGAGCAAACTGTTGTGGATTTTATAAACAAATACATCACAGCTCAGCTGCCTGATCCTCATAAACAACCTGAACTGTACAAGAAAGTAACAGAAGTGCAAAAACACAGTAAGAATCACACGAAGACGTGCTTTAGGAGTTTAAGCTCCGGGTGCCGTTTTGGTTTTCCCAAACCACCCTGCAATGAGACAATGATCACAAGACCCAGTGAGGATGATGCACTGGAAGTAGAAACAGCAAAGAACAAGCTCAGACCACTGAACCAGCTGCTGAATGAGCCTGAAACTGCTTCCATGAGTTTAGAGCAGCTCTTGGCAAGATGCAAGTTGACACATGCAGAATATGAGCGATACCTGAATAAAATGAACACGAGGAGTACGATCATACTAAAGCGTGATCCAAAAGACTCTTGGATAAATGGCTATAATCCACATCTGCTTGAAGCCTGGAACAGTAATATCGACATAAGCTTTGTTCTAGATGCTTTCGGCGCTGCAAATTATTTAATGAAATATATATCAAAAAAAGAGGGCGGGCTATCTGAGTACCTGAAAACTGTCATTGAGAACTCCCATAAGGACAGTGTAAATGAGTGCGATGAAATGAGAGCCGTCATGCAGGCATATTCAAAGAAACGAGAGATCAGTGCACAGGAGTGCGTTGCTCGTGCATGTGGTCTTCACATGAAGCAATGTTCACGTGCTGTAATCTTCATACCAACTGATGATAATCCTGTGAAAATGAGTCGTCCCCTGTCAGTTCTGGACAACACAACACCCGAGTCTTCCAATGTTTGGATGACATCTTTGAATGACAAATACAAAGCCAGACCTGAAACACCCGAGTTTGAGGAGATGTGCATGGCAGACTTTGCTGCTACTTGCAGGATTGTCTATGGCCAACAGACAAAAGGTAAAGATGTTTTGCCCCTTCTCAATGAGATGGGATTTGTGCAAAGGCGCAAAAACGATAAGCCTGCTATCATCAGATTTCACCGCTGCTCACAAGAAAAACATCCAGAGCAATATTACGGAAGACTGCTTAAACTGTACCTTCCTCATCGTTCAGACCACGAACTGAAAACACCATCGTTGCCAACCTATCAGGCTTTCTATGGTGCTGGCTGTGTACAGCTACCAGGTACTGACCATCTTGAGTACGTGCAACACATTGTCAAAAGAAACAGAGAAAAATATGAGAAAAACAGTGAGGAGATCGAGAGCGCTGTTGAGGAATATGAGCAGAACAGAGGTGTGACTGACGAATGGTGTAATCTGGCACCTGAATCAGATCTCGTAAGGTTGCCACTTGTTGAACAAGAAAGAGAGCGAGACAATGAAAATGAACAGGAAGATGTGCCCGACTACAGCCGTCAGGCTGATGCTTCAACAGAAGTCAGAGCCATCAGGGAACCCCCTGCTATTGATCCCACATTGTTACGTCAGATGTTTCAGAATCTGAATAAGAAGCAAGCCTGCATATTTTATGCAGTTAGAGACTGGTGCATTAAAAGAGTCTGTGCTCTAAATCCAGAGCAGTTTTTCTTTTATATTAATGGTGGTGCTGGAACAGGAAAGTCACATCTTATCAAATGCATCTACTCAGAAGCATCTAAGATACTGAGCAAAGTGCCCAGGTATGCAGACGACGTTGACATATCAAAACCCACTGTCCTGTTAACTGCTTTCACTGGGACTGCAGCATTTAACATTTCTGGAACAACACTGCATTCTCTTCTCAAGCTGCCTAGAAGCTTAAAACCTCCCATTCAGGGACTTGGCAATCAGCTGGATGAAGTCAGATCTGAACTTTTGAATGCTGAAATAATCGTCATTGACGAAGTGTCTATGGTGTCAAGACATCTCTTTGCATATGTAGATGCAAGACTCAAACAGATCAAAGGGACTCGGAGACCCTTTGGAGGCATGTCAGTCATTGCTGTTGGAGACTTCTATCAGCTACCCCCAGTGCGACAGTCTAAACCTCTCTGTGTGCACGACCCGTCCGAGATCGACCTGTGGCGGGAGCATTTTCAGATGATCACTCTGACTGAGATTATGCGTCAGAAAGATGATGTTGTCTTTGCTGAGATGCTGAACAGAATTCGTGTGAAAGGAAAGTTGGATGAGCTTTGTGAAGCAGATAGAGATTTGTTGTCAGAGGCCATAACTGAACCAGCCCTATGTCCGACTGATGCGTTGCACATTTTTGCAACTAATAAAGAAGTGGATGCACACAACTCTGCAACACTGGCTCTGCTCCATACTCATGTCATTGACATCCATGCAGATGATTATAGAAAAGATCCTAGAACTGGCAGAATGGCACTTCAAGACAGACCATTGAAAGGAGGTAAAAACGAGTTACCAGACACACTGAAGGTTGCAGAAGGAGCTCGTGTCATGCTCACCAGAAACATTGACATACAAAATGGTTTGGTTAATGGTGCATTTGGAATACTACTTAGAGTAGTTTACTCTGAAAATGACCAACACATCATCAAGCTTGGACTTAAAATGGATAATGAGACATCTGGAAAGAATAACCGCACACCAGCAGACGACATGGTGTACATTGAGAGAGCAGAAGAGAATCTGAAGCAGAAAGGAGTGGTACGAAGACAGTTCCCAGTGAAGCTGGCCTTTGCATGTACAATACATAAGGTACAGGGTATGACAACCACATCAGCTGTTGTCTCTCTTAAGAGCATTTTTGAGCCCGGCATGGCCTACGTAGCTGTCAGTAGAGTGACATCTCTCAGTGGACTGTATCTTCTTGATATGGAGGAGAAAAAAATATTCACCAACCCAGAAATCACTGCAGCGCTTGAGAACATGAGACAAGCCAACCTTGATGACATGATGCCTCTTCTACACGTGAGACAAACACTGAGCAGGTCAGACGTTTTCACCATTGTTCATCATAATACAGAGGGACTGCCAGCTCACATTAATGACATCAAGAGTCACCATGAATTGTGTCTAGCAGATGTTTTGTGCCTAACAGAAACACACCTGCGGGGCTCTTTTGTCGCAGAGAGTCTCCACTTGGAAAATTACAATTTGTTCAAACGCAACAGACACCTGTCCTACACAAACTTTCCCCAGATGGCAAACAGAAGTGGTGGTGGAGTTGCTGTTTATGTGAAAAGTGACATTCAAGTGCATGAAAAACAGTACATCCATAATGTAACTGACCTTGAATTTCTGGCTTTAAAGGTTGAAGCACCAGTCAGTGCTCTGATTGCAGTTGTGTACAGACCTCCAGACTACACTCTGAGGCCATTCCTGAAAAACCTGGTAAGCCTATTAGACTCATTAGAGATCATGGACTGTCATCCCATCATAGTTTGTGGTGATTTTAATGAGAATGTTTTATCCAGTGCAAACAAACCAATCCTGGAGCTGTTTGAGTCTAGGGGATACGCACAGGTCATCACTGCCCCTACCACAGAGAAGAACACACTGCTTGACCTAATTTTCATTTCTCAGCCAGAGCGATGTCTCCATTCTGGAGTCATGAAGACCTACCATAGTTACCATGACCCTGTATACTGTGTATTGTCCTGTGATGATTCATGATCTAGATCTTTGAATACAGTAAGTAATTTCTGTATTTTTGAATGACATAAGAAAGTAGAGCGATATTTAAAAGTTGGCTTAAGAAAAAATGCCCTGCATTGCAGTATAATGTTTGAATTGTTTACATAAAATACAATTAAATGAATTAAGTAATGATATCAGTAAAAGATGACAATTTTATTTATTACAGAAAATCTAAAAATCACCTACAGTAATCTATGAATGTCAGAAAAATCAAATATACCAGTTTAAAACGAACAGTGTAGGCATATCCTCTCTGCAGCCAGGCTTCAAAATCCTGCCAGGCTGCCCCAGTCTCACTGTGGCTGGGAGGGAGGGAGGGTGGACCAGAGGATTGCCCAAACAACGCATATATGTTCAACAGCTTCTTCGTTGTTTCTGGGAGAACAACACAGACTAAAGGTTTAAAATACCTAATTACAGCAATAATGACAGTTAAGCCACTTTATGTGTGCCTTTATTTTAAAATACTATTTACAAAAATGTTATTGATTTTAGTTTGTTATAATCTTTAAACTTTTTCAAAAGTATACGATTATATTTTTGGACAAATCTTACGATGAAACATACATTTTTATGAGCTTTTATCATGTTTCAGCCAGTGCATTTATCAGGGTGGGTCTGGGTCTGGGATGATAAATGCACTGGCTGATAAATGCACACTTCTGGCCAGAAGTGTTTCAGCAGTGTCACATATGTACTACATATGTGACACTTGCTTTCTGTTACCAGCTGATACCCTACATTTGTATAGACATTGGATCTTGTGAGGCTGGGGAGTTGAGTGGGTAGGTGGGAGTTGAGTGGGGGGGGGGGGTGCGGTGGGAGGTTGTTAGGTTTTTTTTTTTTTTTTTTTTTTTTTTAAGAGAGACACAGTCCTCCTGTGTCTTCTTCAAGCTTAAAAGCGTAAAAGCCAACAGTGTGAAGCACATAGCAGCCAGAAACTGTAATGCCACAGATCAGAGAGGCGTCATCATCACCATCTTCATTGCCGTACGACCAGAGAGTGAGACTTCACATCTGGACCACAGGATACATTCTGTCTTCCTTCTAGCTTGTCCCACAAGCAGTCGGTGAGATTTACTTGCATCAAAAAGGGTTAATGACATAATTTCCATTAAAACATGTATTAAGTTTTTGTAAAGTGTTTAAATTGTGTTTTCACCTGACCTTAGGAGTGTAGATTGTAATGTCTGTACTCAGGTGTTTCCCTCTGTGATCCATCCCTTTCAGAGCTGAGACACTCAGGACTGAACAGACTGCACAGTTTCTGTGACTGAGCCTCCAAAACACCTTCTTTGAAACCACACATGATAGAAGGGCTTTATATTTGCAGCAGCACTACTACAGGTATTCAGTTTATTACAGGATGTGTTTGTTTCTTAGGACCAGCTCTAAGTGCACACTACCTAACATATACACCTTTCTGTTCATCCAGAAACCAACTATTCTGGATCATATGGCCAGTTGGCAGGAATGTTGCTGCAGGAAAACATCCCTGGAGATCACCATCATTGTCAGACTGATTGTGCCTCCTCTGTGCAGTGTCAAGAGCCTCCCTAAATGAGTGTGTAAGTTAACATTTTCATTATTTTATTCCCTTTGACAAGACAAGTATCACTGATATTTACATTTACAACTACATATGTTCCTGTTTTCTGCTCTTCTTTCAAGGCCTCAGCTATCCTGCTTCTGTGCTGCTTGCCACACATCAAACACTGGCCAGATGACAGGGAGGATCCACTCTGAAGTCACTGGACATGATGAGGATCATCTGGGACTTTATAGTTTCACAGAAACGTTGTGCTCTTTGATTACAGGTTTTAAATGGACATAATGACTGCCTCTCTCTGATCAACAGGCTAAAGGATTGTTTTCATTATTAGAGCTCTGTAGAATGTATGCTTATTTACTATTTCAACACAGAGCAAACCTTTATTTATTTATTTAACATATTTTTATTTGTTTTAATGTTGAATTAACTGTGGGGATTTTTTCAAGTGGGCACTCGGGATGTCATATGACCAGAAATGTGGTAACTGGAATTCAACAGTATGGAAAAAAAAATAGCTAAGAACAAAACACACACAAAAACCCCCAAGAGAACTCAAATTCATTCCATGTAATCCAATCTAAAACATTTTAAACTGCTGAACAGCAAAACAAACAGTGTTTTTTAAAAAAACAGTGTTAACAGAATGATTATGATGAGTTTTTACCAAAGTTTCAGGTCACATGGCACACCTAGTGTGTAGTGTGGGGTATCAGCTGGTAAGTATAGGTTTTTTTCATATTTGTGTCCTTAGAGTTCAGATGGATAAAGCCTTGTGTATAATAATTAGTTATAAACACAACTCAAAGGCAGGGACTTACTGAGATAACTAAATTTGGGTCTTTGTGTCTGAGCCCAGGTTAAAACACTGTGTAAAAAAGCATTTAGTGGCATGGCTGAACTATGCTGTAAACTAATGATACTTATTTATCCATGTTCACAAAAAGGACTAATGTGTTCATTTGATTATTTGTATGTGTTAAACTGTGTCACCACCTTAGGCTTTCATTTGAATTTACTCAAAAATCTCTATACAGTTCTCTTTTACCACTGTGTGGACTCTGTTTACATTAAAACATAAAAAAGAATGAGTAATAAAAAGATGTGTAGACAGATCAGTAGATTAAGAAGACTGATAGAAACAGCTGTTCAGCCATGTTCTAAGAAACCAACACAATTTAAAGGTTCAGGATTGTGGTTTTAAAAGTTTTCATGTATTTCATATGTTGCTTAATATTTTTATTTAGTTATTTAATTTAGTTATTTTTATTTATTCTACTAGTCTTTTTCAGAAAGGAGCTGTAAAATATGACTTAAGATTTTTATGTTATTTTTTATGACATACAAAACAAATTGATGTATATAATACTATTAAACATAATATACACAATATGTCTGAAAAACATTATGCTGTATATTAAAGTTTGTATTTTCTCCAGAATGTTTGTTCATCTTTTAAGTTCATTTCAACAAATTTGTTTTTACATTTATTTTTAATAAGTTATTTTTTTATGAGTTGGAGATTTATAATACATAATTCCACTCTTTAAGTGATTAGAAGAATATGAACTTTTAATATTAATTCAGAGGTTTTCTGACTCTAAATTTTCTTTTGTCAATACTCATCTTTTTCTAATGTTCAGCTATTTTCCAAATTCTTCCTTTGTGTAAACGTCAGCTTTTAGCAGTTCAGCACTTTTGTTTTCAGGTTAAAAATTCATTTTTTTAATCTCATTCAACATTTTTAACTTAATTTCATCAATTAATTCATTTCAGTGCATACATTCAGATTCAAGCATTCACACTGCAGTTTCTTCAGAAAATGCACTTTCTAGTTTATTATTATTATATGTTCCGTACGTTTTTTGTACTCCATCTCCTTCAAAACCGTTCAACTTAGAAAAACCATTCAAACACCGTTAGATTCCTCTTCTTTTGGACATGACTGCTTCTATTTTTCTCATTTTTAACATTTATATTTTTAATTTTATTCAACTTTTTTCAACAAAAATTTCCCATGTATTTCAATGGGGAGACCCTTCAAATCCTCATTCAACTTACTCATTTTTCAAATCTAACTACTTCCACATACATTGACATAGAGCCACCATTCAAACTTTAAAACGAAGCCAAGACATTCAACTATTCAACTTGTATTTATCTTTTCAATATCTATTATACTTTTTCTTCAGTTCCAGTTTAAGTTTCATGATGTTTTTTCACCCGTTTCAGAGTTTATAATGGGTGTGTATGGGACGGAATGTTGGGGCTAGAGTGAGACAGCTCAACTGCTAGAGTGAGAGGAGCGAAAAAATTAATCTTAAAATCTTTTTTAAAACTGCTGCTGTGTCCGCAGCGTTTGCTCTACAGGTATGATTTTACCCTCAAAACGTAGCCATCGCTGTCCTCTTTCATCCAATGTGTTTACTATTGTACTAGGTGTTATGGTTCTTTCATAAATGTCACCAATGCACAGCCTCCTCCCTCCAACTCTTCCATAGACTCTAATGTTAAAATGGCTCAGAAGGTTCGTTTGAAAATCAGAAGAGCATGGTGTCTTTCCACTGTCACCACGTCCATATAATAAACTCCACAGGCATGAAAACTGAGAATTCAGTAGACCAGACATTGCTGCCAGCTCACGGTGAAAGAATTTTGTCAATACGACGTGTACTTTTCATTTGGGAACGATTTGTTTCGGGCTGACTTTTCTGTTCATTTTAAGCAGCAAAAGTGAGGCGCATGTCTGTGTGCGTGTCACACCTGCCTGCCTAACGAGCTCTGCCTGCCACTCTGCCAAGATTCATCTTAAACACTTCTCTTTCAACTGCTGCTGTGTCCACAGCGTTTGCTCTACAGCTATCATTTTACCCTCAAAACGTAGCCATCGCTGTCCTCTTTCATCCAATGTGTTTATTATAGTAATAGGTGTTATGGTTCTTTCATAAATGTCACCATGCACAGCCTCCTCCCTCCAACTCTTCCATAGACTCTAATGTTAAAATGGCTCAGAAGGTTCGTTTGAAAATCAGAAGTACAGGCTGTCTTTACACTGTCACCACGTCCATATAATAAACTCCACAGGCATGAAAACTGAGAATTCAGTAGACCAGACATTGCTGCTGCTCACGGTGAAAGAATTTTGTCAATACGACCTGTACTTTTCATTTGGGAACGATTTGTTTCGGGCTGACTTTTCTGTTCATTTTAAGCAGCAAAAGTGAGGCGCATGTCTGTGTGCTTGTCACACCTGCCTGCCTAACGAGCTCTGCCTGCCACTCTGCCAAGATTCATCTTAAACACTTCTCTTTCAACTGCTGCTGTGTCCACAGTGTTTGCTCTACAGCCATCATTTTACCCTCAAAACGTCGCCATCGTTGTTCTCTTTCCAACACTGTGTCTTTCAAAGCTCAAACATTTAAAAATTTTAAACTGTGTGGATCCAATTGGAGGGATCACATTTTAGTCATTCAGTGATTCAAAGAGTATGAACTTTTAATATTCATTCAGATGTTTTCTGACTCTAAATTTTTTTTCTCATTACTTAGGTTTTTCTAATTTACATTTAAAACATTTTCAGCTATTTTCCAACTTTTTCTGTGTAAACGTCAGCTATTATAAGTTCTGCACTTTTGTTTTCAGGTAAATTCTGTTTTTTTTTTGTTTTTATTTCATTCAAACTTTTTAATTTAAAATTCAGCAATTAATTCATTTCAGTGCATACATTCAGATTCAAGCATTCACACTGCAGTTTCTTCAGAAAATGCACTTTCTAGTTACATTTGCTGTTGGTAGACTAGGAGAAAAGATACATTGTTAATAAGTTCTCAAGTGCTACGTTCCTCTCGATAATGTCGGGCTGGTTTTCAGCAGCTGAAGCGGGCGTTGCATGATGTAGATTTTTTTAAGCAATAACACAACAAAAACAGTATTTAACAAACTCCTTGAGAGTTCAAAGTGTAGACACAGTCGTGAACATAGCGTCACATAGCGCTGCCCTGGGGCTTTGTCTGCTGGCAGCGACCCTGGGGACACAGAAGAGCAGTGGTAGTACAAGTGCAGTCAGAAATTTAGAATATCCTGTTTTTATTTTTGACATGACCAAAGAATCCACTGTCTGACACCGTGTCTTCACAAGTGACTTCTCCACTTCGGTAATTTAGAAGTGAGTCAGAAAAAAAGTATAATCTGATCTAAATCTTTTAGATCAGCTAAAGGGGAATCCCCGACTCTGGCAACCCTGTGAAGGTTTCCTCATATCCAAATATAAACCCTGACCATGACCTTTGACCTGTAATATCTATTGTGACGAACCCCTTCCTTCCTTCAATCTGACAGACAAATAAGTAGAGAAATTTCCTTTTCCTCTGCGTGTTTCCCCCAGATTTAACTCGCAGTGACACAAACACAAAAAGCAGGGTCAGTTCTTCACATCCATACGAGGTCAGTGAAACAACACTGCTGACTTCTTTTGTTCCCGATAATTCAGCCGGACCGTGCATCAGAAATAAAAGGTGACATATTAAACAGTTTAATGAGATTCTTTCTCATCCACGTCTTCATTCACGCACACGTGTCAGTCAGAGACAATGAAGAGTTCATCTGCAGTTTTTCCTGTCGCTCTCTCTCTCCTCCCACCCTCTCCGATTACCCCGTCTGTCCCTCTCATAACAAAGAGAGGGTCTCTCTTTTTTCGAGTCATGTCCAGACATGTGTCTTTTCTCTCTGACTGTCTGTGTTTCTGTCTGATGAACAGAGCCATAAATATACCTGTCACGCAAAATAAAATTGAAGATTATGGAACATCATGGAGTACAGCTTGGGATCCCCAAAGGTCGAGGTTTGTCTGCATTTTGGTCCACAATTTAGCGATATTTAAATACAGTTATACAGGAAAACATATATACATATATATACATATTATAGATGATTGCAGATGATGTCTATATTTGACTACTGCTTATAGATCTAACAGTATTGTGACTTGAATTTGAGTTGCCCGAAAGGAAAAGACAAGCCAGACCTCCCTCTTTGTCTCCCTCTCTCTCTCCGCTCAACTCCAAAAGAGCTTAATTAATACCAAGGTCTCCTTCTGTCTCTCTCTATTGACAGAAACTGGGCATGTCCTGGCGTATCCTGTGGTGGTCTGCAGGCTTCAGCTTCCCTCCCACAGGAAAACAGAACACATTTGTACTGAGACCCAAGGGTTGATTTTCATGAGACTATTTTAGTAACCTTGTTTACAGACATTTAAAATGGTTGCAGCATCACATATTACAAATGATGTCATTAGCAGATTGAAATACAGGCATCGCTGGGAGCTTGTATGCAGCTTACGCAAGTTTGCAATAGCGGCTTGAAACATCCACTCTATGATAGAAGAGTGGATGTTTCAAAACCCCTTTTTCATCATAAATCTCAAAACATATCTTGGATGTATCTAAATAAAAGCAAAAATAAAAGCCATTGCAGTGATTTTGAAACTGCAACCCTCAATTCATTTTCACTGGCTGTACAATATGCTACACTTTACTGTTATCCAGAGCTGAATGTGTTGCTGTTTCAAGCCTGCTGACTCTGAAATTCCAGCGATCTGCCACACAGGAGCTGAAAGCAGCTGAGAGGTCGGAGCATGCGCAGGCCAGCCGTGTGTATGTGTTTGTGTTCGCGCACATGTGTCCGCTTTATGTGAATAAATGACCTGACGTGAAAGAGCTAGACGATGTGTGTTCCTGCTTGTTTCTTCGCTTGTGTTTATGTATCTAAAATGTCCGTGTTGTCAGTTTGCTCATCGATCTGCTGCGTGTGCATGTGTGTGAGTGTGCACCGCTGTGGGTTTGAATGTGTGCCGCAAACTCAGCTGTTTTTGACATTTATATGGTGATTGATGTCCGGAGAGTGCAGTGTGCTCCTCTGCTACATCCATTATCTAATTCCCACTCACTGATTTCCAGGAATATCATGGAAGGGTTCTCCCATGCAGAAATAAACAGAAAGATTCTGTCATTTCATGAATTTAATCTAGTCTAGTCTAGTTTATCTCTGAAGGCATGTTTGGTTTCCAGGTGCCTCTTTAGCTTGCTTGTCATCATGTTAGCATTAGCCAACTTTTACTGGCAAATGATGCTCTGAGAGCTGTTACCATCACTGGTCCAGCTGAAGCTGTAGACAGGTTACATCGTGGATCCTTTTCTCATTTTTACTGTTGGTGGGTTGTATCCTCTTCACTGTTGATCACATACTTCGATGCATCTCACACACTCACAAGATTCCACCATCAGGAAACTGCACTTGGACAAAGGTTTATGCAGAAAGAAAGAAATGCACACTCACAAATACTGATAAACTAAAAAAATAATTAATTCAAGCTTCCCAATGTGTTAAGCATAGAGAAGCTGCTTCACAACATCTTTCTGTTTTATGTTTGTACCTGCAGTCACCCTGAAGGCGAGAAAGCTGTGCTGTGGACAGAAGATAAGAAAGTACGTATTTGTCTGGAGTCTGCTCCCACTGTAAATATGCGTCACTTGGTGTTTTCCTTTCCCACTGAGTAAAAGCAGCAAATCTTTCTACATCAAATCTTTCTTTCTGCTTTTATCTCCTGTTCTGGAGATTTCTGTGTACTGAGGAAACTTGGTCTCATCAAAATTGACACAACAGCTGCCACAAAATTTGCTGTCAAATGCCGATCGTGTGAATACTGCTTATATGCATTTTGAAGACCTACATAACGCTCCAGCCATTTCACTGCAATAAAATAAGCCTTTTCCATGTTTTCAGTTCTTTGGGTTCTTTTAAGCTCTGTGTTGAAAAAAGTGTCTTACGACAGGTTGCATTTGCTGTGCCGAAGTGCTGAAGATTTCCTTCTGCTGTGTTCTCAGAAATGCTGCTGTGTAAAACCCTTAATCTCTGGCCTCTTGTCTTTTTACAACATATGCAACATCTGCATCTCCTTTTCTATCTACACCCTGCTATCATGAAAGCGCTTGAACACATTTTGTGTGTTTTCTGTTGATATTTTGTTTTTTGTTTTTTTGCATGCCATTTCGTGCAATGTATTGGTTTAGGAATGGATCTAAACTTTGACTGTCAGAGTAATTTTATTAAAATTATTAATTAAGGGAACAAAATTAAAATCCTTTAATTTTGTTCCCTTCACCTTTTCCCCTATCTTCCTTTCTAAGTTGCTTCCTTTAGTTTCTTTTTCTCGACTATCTTTTTCCCGGAGAAATATCTTGGCTTGCAGCAGCTGTTACGTGCACGCTCTGTGTGTCCATGTCTGTGTGCAGTTGTGCACTGAAACGTGATCTTTTGGCTGAAAGGAACAGTCTTGAAACTCTCACGTGTATCAGTGCAGCGTGTCACAGGAACGACCAAATAAGGCAGCAAGAGCAGCCGCCATCTGTTACAGCATGCGTGCATGTGTCAAGCTGGCAGAAGCAGCAGGTCTTATTATTATTTAAATAAATCACTTTTTCTCCAGGATTTGAAAGTGGTTTGAAAAGTGTGGGCAATTTTTAGAAATAAAAACAACATTTTTAATAGTGTCAGTTAAGTTCCTAGTAACAGGTTTCTTTCATTGTTCTCCCTGTGCAGGTGTAATGTGATTCGGAAGGGCTGGAAATTTTAGCAAAGATTAAAGAAGTAGAGCCTACAAGAGATGCCTTAACTTCCTTTTTTGGTTCATTGTTTGGGAAAATAAAAGTTGGAGATAAAATTTTCCTTCTATTTACTGACAGCCAGGAAAGTGGAGCTGGAGGATCCTCAAGAAAGGGAGGGCGACTATCATGTAAGGAGCCATTGTAGACCACTGTATTGATTGAAATACAGTATGTGTTTGACCAGACGTGCATGAGACAGATGACTGCAAAACACAGCTGCGATGAATCCCGTATAATGTCCAGTGAACTGTTAGAGACACATGGCCTTTCAGGGCAGGTGCAGGTGGAGCAGGAAGAGCCAGAAGTCCTTCTCGCTGTCTTCACGGTTTGCAAATGCCTCCACAGTATGTACCTCCAGACTCTTATCATGGTTGCACTTACCAGAGGAAGTAAAGGGGCCCATAATGTGTCTCTGCATGTATCACTTTACGTCTCCCTGTGGCAGCGGAGCATGTTCTGAGTGCAGGAAATTTTCCCATAGCAAAAAAACACAACTTGCTAAGTGACGAGGGAAAACCCTGATTAACTAATAAGTGTAGCTTTCTTGCTTCAGACCTGTAGCTCTCCCAGTAAACTGAGAAAACCACAGTCCTCACATAGCAACGCATTTTATGTTTTTCCCATAAAACCCATTAAGGTAACAAAGAGCAGGCAAACAAAAAGACATAAAGGAAACATTCATCTTTTAACAATAACTTTCATCTAATACATGTTTTAACCCCATGCTTTCACTAAAAACTGCACATGTACTATCTTCATAATAGACATCACCTACATCAAATAAAACTGTACCGACAGTATATAAATAAATAAAAAATAAACCAATAAAGCAAATGTTTATTGGTTGAGGTGGAAATTCCATCCAAGAACCAGTCAGGGAACAAATAATACATTAAACTTACACTTTCAATGTGGATGGAGAAGGCATTTAGGATTTTAAAGAACTAAACTAGATGCACCAGAATGCTCAAACCTACTGAAGCACCTGTTTCTGGAGAATTCTTATCTCACAGCATGATTTTTCAGGTCAAACTTGAACAAACGTCAAACTTTGACCTGCAAATTTGCACTGACCAAGTGGGACATTGCTATATATTGACTTTGCAGAGTGGTTCTGCAGCAAACCTATTAGACAAGAAAGTACCAGCAGAGGAATACTCACAAATATCAGGTTATAATGGCAGTGTTGTGAAACTCTGGGAATATGACTGCATATGAATACTCAACCAGTTGTTACATGAAAGCCAGCATTAAGTGACCATCAAGTTAAAAAAAATTATGCCAATGCAATTTCACATTGGCCCTGAGGGTGTTACTTGGTGTAAACTTGTCTTTTCTTGAATCATCTCATGATACAAGTGTGATTAATCTGATATAAACAATTACCTTTAATCCAGGCTACACAAACTTAAACTCTCTTTGGTCTTTCAACATCTAAAAGTAGATTAATGTATATCCTAAAGGTTGAAACACGTCCATCTTCTGCTATTGTTTGAGGTCTCTGCAATTACATTTATTCAATGTGCTGCAGTGTATGAAGTTGTGCAATGTTTCAGATGATGAATCAAAGGCATCCTTCACATAAAAGCTGTAATAAAGCTGTACAGTAAAGCCTGAGAAGATTAACGTAGCGTGTACACCCGCCATGCAAGTTACTGCCTGTTACAGAGATGTACACGGGAAAATATATGTCCAAACTGTTCATCTGTACATCAGAGGGAGAGAAATAACGAGGGAAGGGGAAGTGAAGTGGAAAGAGATGGTGGCAGAGAGGAGGAAAAGGGTAACCAAAGAAGCAGAAGGAAAGACGAGAGTAAAAGTGTGCAGCTGAAAGAAAGAAGAGGATATTGATGACAAGTGAGTCAGTAACAATGTATCTATAACAGTGTGTGTCATTTGAGTTGTGAAATTAAAACTAGGTCCCAGAGGATCTGGGCGTAGACGTGGGATATACGTCTACGCCCATGTGCTTCTTTCCATTCCTGAGTGACACCTTTAAAACTAATAGACTTCCCTGAGGAGTTCTCCCACACACACACCACACACACACACACACACACACACACACACACCACACACAGGCACACACACACACAGACACACACACACCACACACACACACACACACACACACACACACACACACACAGACTCCCCATACAACACAAGTATCTATATAACTTCCCACGCCATATTTCTGTATAAATTAGAATCACTCCAGAACGTGCATATCTTGTGAAACACGTGATCTTTTGTCTAAGCAGTGATGTTCTCATGACACCTGTTATCTACACAGAAACTATTACAACACATTTTCCTGCGGAAAATTTTAATTTTGGTTCTAAAGGAGCTGAACAGCTTGTCGTTCATAGATTACAAACAGCTGTTGACCAAGAAAATCAAGTCCCCACAAAAATGACCCAGTGTTTGAATTAGCCGATAAAATGATAAAGTCGTGGTTAAAAGTGCGATGGGCTTAAATAGTTTTGTGTCTGATCAACTTTTTGAATGTCTACAGTTTACACGTGAACTTTGGACTCACATTCTGAAGCCAGATAGACATAGATAGTCCACTTCAGACAGGTTTGCACTATTGGGAATACTTGGTCTGTTTTAATTTAGAGAACTTTCCAGATAGGCCAGCTCATGATGCCCACTCAGTAGCACTGAAGGCGCCAACAGATTAACTATACTCTTTACATATTGTCACCATGCAGATGTTAACAGGTCTTACAGATTCTGTGTCTATGACTCTTCTCGGGTCTGCTTGCGTCTGATTGACGTAAGTTTCATTATCAGATGGTGAGTCTGAGGGTCTGTGGAGATATCCATGTGCCTGCCAATTTTCTGTGATGTCATCATAAGTAGATCAACAGCCAGGAAATCACATCATCTGTATACTAGATTCTGGAAAAGGATGAAACTGTGTGTCAGCAGAAAAGGAAATATTCAAGAGAACAAAAGGTCAGAACGTATCTTTTGTTATCCTTTATTTTTTACAAGTAAAGGTCTCACAATATTAAAATCTTTTTTAAGACAGACCTACTTTGTCATATATATATTATTTGTTAACCAGACAGTGATGGTTTACTGAGGGTGGACCCTGTACAAATGGAACAAAGGGGGTACCCCTTAAGTTGAAGTGAACTGGATCCATCAGTTATCAGTTTCTGATGAACTGAGAATGATTTGAGTTAGCTACTACTGTGGCTTGGTTAACTGTGAACTCTGCTGATACAAGGATTAAACATATATTGTGTGGTTGACCAGGCTTGAGGGACTTGACAAATACCTGAAGGACTGGTTAAACCTTTTATAGACTTGTGGTATATGTAAGGGACAGCTCTGCACAACTGAAGGATTAGTCAGTTGTGTGAGTAAGGAAATAAAAGTTCAAGAGGATTGCAAAACCTTCTGGAACTCAAACATCTACCAGACAGGTCAGATAACTAAGACATGACTAGCCTAGCTCCATCTAAGACTGAACTATTGAGACTTACCAGACAGGCATCTATATCATCATAATTTAAGGTTTGTTAGGTTGAATTATTTTAAGATGTGCATGGACATCCTAAGAAGGCACAGTATAACATTTACACGATGGTTAAAACATGTTTTTAAACTTTACTTCAGAGTAAAGTTGACTCTGACTTTACTATCTTTCTCTTTTCCACAGAAACTGAACATACGCAACACACTGAATACCAGAAGAGCTGACAGTGTGATTCACTCCTCTTAAATACTTTCCCATGTTGAACAATGAGAAAGGGCAGGACACTGTTTACAGAGCCGTGCCGGTGTATGACAGAGGCATCACACTGTCAG
>NW_028182022.1:0-20762 GCF_963576455.1 Neolamprologus multifasciatus | reverse complement strand
TCAGCCGGCACATATAAACTCGGAAGAAGAGCCTTGGTTGTCTATAATTAGTCTTTTAGTGGATAACAAAGTACATGTGTGGCCTTAAAATGAACTTTTTTTAGTTGTTATTTTCACTACTTGACCACAAATGATCTTTTTCTTTATCTAGCTTTGTGGAATTTAGTTGTTTTTAGTTGTTTTTAGCTTCTTTGTCACAAAGTAAAGGATGTCCACAGCTCCACAGTCATCGGTCAGTCACTCCAACAGGGCTCACAAAATTTCAAAATCCCTGGTAGCCCTTCGGGCAGGCACTCTTTGGTTTTTGGTAGCCCAAAATAAATTTAAGTAGCCCGAATAAAAAATATTATTTTTATTGTATAATATATTAAAGGAAACAAAACATCAATCAAAACATTTTTAAAACACAAATTACAACAACTGTATAAACATTACAATCAACTCAAATATCTGGTTCTAATTAAACAGAAATTTCTGTGAACTTGTTAGAACTGTGTAGAACATGAATTAGTCTGTGTCAGATCCTGAATCTGAAATTTCCACTGAAGTCACGGATGAGAAAATGGCACTCAACGTTGAGGGCATAGCATCTCCTTCATCAGCTTTCTCTTCCTGTGCATTGCCCTCCATTTCACTGCGCTTTGTTCTTGTCGGGGTTTTATGATCCAGGTGTCTTGAACCTTTTCCAGAAAACATCCAGAAACGAATCGACTTGTCAGGGCAAAAAGATTCAAGTGTTTCCCCATTAATGGAGAGTTGCATGCAGTCATTCAGTGTTTCAGGGTGTAGAGAGGTACGATGTGTTGTCTTCACTCGGTTCATGCAAGAAAATCCTCTCTCGCAGATGGCTGTTGATGGACTAAGTGTCAGCATTAATTTCACCAGCAACAAGATATGAGAGAGGTGTTCTGGATTCTCAGAGAGGAGATCTCTGTACAAGCAATCTACTTTGCGACCCCGGCGTTCTGCAAGCCACATTTTTAGATCCATCCATTCTTGTGGAATTTTCTCTTTCTCTTCTGCATCTAGCAAACAGGCAAAATGTGTGACAAGGTAATCCACCTCTTCATCCCCATAATTTGCTAGTTCTTCTCTGGGGTAGGGAAGAGTGGAAGGGTCAAAAACCTTGAAACAAGAGCGAGGCTTTTCATGGAGATTTTTAAATCTGTTGTCCATGTTCGAGTTCCACAGTAGCAAATGCTACCATCCTGGTTCGCTGTGAACTTTGTGTCCAAGGTTTTCTGATATTCTCCTGGTTTTGTTTTTAGGCTGAGTAAGCGTGATGTTGTGCTCTCAACTAACTGATTTGTTCGTGTGATGTTCAGGTTATCATGCTGAAAATCAGTACAGCACTTGGATAAGATGGTACTGTAGTCCAACATGAAATGCAGGAAGCGAACAAATTTCTCAGTCTTCATCTCCTGCACCACCTCCTTAGCCTTGGCTGCATCCTCGGCTTTGACATCACTTCCTTCTGCCATGTTCTCCATATGAACAACAGTGGGAGTGTAATTTTTTTACAGCCTTTAGACATCTCAGTCGGCTTGGAACCCACTGTGTGCTCTTCAGGCCACTGAAATGTGCCAGCTTCTCATTTAGCAGTTCACTTATTTCTGTCAGCTCTCTTCGCTTCTTTGGGGAATAGTAGTACATCTTAAAGATAGTTTTCAGTGTATCTTCAAATTTCACCAGGTACTCACAGCCTTTCACGCTATCCTAGTTTGTGTGCCACACAGTGGATTGTTATGATGTGGGGTATCCTCTGTTTCAGTCTCCCAGCTACTCCTGTTTTCTCACCATCATCACTGCAGCACCATCAAAATTTGCACAAACTACTTTCTTTTTCCATGTGTCTTCTCTGATACCCATGGTGTTCACTGCTTCATCAATAGCCTCTAAAATCCCTCAGCATTTGCACTCTTGACTGGCTGACATTTGATCATGTATGTGGATATGTCACCATTATCCCTCACATACCTGACGTGAACCAGCTCCTGTTCTATTATACCAGTGTCTGTACTGCCATCTGCAAGAATAGATAAGAACCTGCTCTCTTGAATTTCCTTTTCAATCTGGTCTCTTGAAGTTTGTGCTATTGCTCCAATAAACTCTCTGCAAGCATGGTCATTGAGGTAAGTGGAACCAAGATCTAGGCCATTTGCTTTCTGTAGTTTGCAAAGACTGCTAAATTTTGCCAGTGGTAGTACGCAGTTCTAAACAACTTTTTCAGGACTTCTTGTTGTGCTTGGTTTATTTTTAGTATGGTTTTTGCGATTGGTGTTTGTTCTGGGACAGATGCTGCTGACTGAGCACCAATGCATTTCTTGTGATGCAGAGATTTCTCATGAGTTCTGATGGGGTCTTTCCTAAAATTACTGGTCCCAGTAACAAAGGCGCTTGTCGACTCAGAAATCGAGGGAAACTCACGACACACCCGGCAGAACATCATGTTATTTACCTTGTCATATTCCAGCCACAGAAATTCTTTTGTCCATGAAACCAAAAAACTGCGCTTTCTTTTTGCCTCGTAGTCTGATTTGTCGTAACTTTTCCGCTTTGTGGTAAGCCTTTCTTTGCCTGTCCCTTCTTCATCCTGACCTGTCTTTTTTGGCTCAGCAGAACTAAAATACCTGCGTAAATCCATCTGTTTTTACACATGCCAGCGATTTATTATTATTATTTTTTTAATTCTCTGCGCAATCAACCTCTAGCACGTTTAAGCTTGCCACGTTTGAAAAGTAAGCTAGTGAGTGATGTTGTGTCCTGTCTGACTATACCATATTGCACCACTAGAGGGTGGTGTCGTGAAATAAGAGGAAAGTGCAGTCGGGAAATTGTAGAGTTAGAATATAGTTAAGACGGCTAACTGATAACTCGATGTGTCTCCCTGTTACCTCTACGATCTAAAGTTATGTGCTGCATTTATTAAAGAGCACTGTTCTTTGATGAGGACTGGTTTATTACCTGTCGCTGCTACAAATGATAACAGGATTGCAGAGGAATTGGTGCGCAATTAATCATCACTCACCAATCAGTACTGCCACTCTCTATACACAGTTTGCGCGATCGCAAAGTGAAACATAAGGTAAAAAACGAGCACAAATTCAAACGCGATTTCAATATGGCACATATTGACAGAGGCTCATCGATGCCTATGACATAATTACTCAGCTACATTTGCAAAAGAAAGCAAAGGCATTGACATATATTTTTACTTCCTATGATAGCCCGACAGGCAGGGCTGAGATAGATTCTGGTAGCCCGACTGGAAATATTGCTAGCCCCGGGACGTCGGGCTAGCGATTTTGCGAGCCCTGCTCCAAGGTATAACAAGAACTCTGACATTTAGTTTATCTTATGTTTATCTTCTGTGTGTTCCAGGCTGATATCTGGTCTCTGGGCATCACTGCTATCGAGTTGGCAAAGGGTGAGCCGCCCCATTCAGATCTCCATCCAATGAAGGTTTTATTCCTCATCCCAAAGAACAATCCGCCCACACTGGAGGGCAACTACAGTAAACCACTCAAGGAATTTGTCGAGGCCTGCCTCAACAAAGAGCCCAGTTTTGTAAGTAATATTAAAAGTTTTGTTTTGCTGCCTGTACAGAGTTTTCAGACTGCATCACATGCTCATCTCAAAGCTTTGTTTTTACAGAGACCAACTGCCAAAGAGCTGCTGAAGCATAAACTGATCGTCCGTCATGCGAAGAAGACGTCCTACCTGACCGAACTGGTGGACAAGTACAAAAGGTGGAAGGCAGAGCAGTCTAGAACCACAGAATCCAGTTCTGACGAGTCCGACTCGTAAGTCCAAAATGTCTTTAACTGTGAAGTGAATTTTCATTAACGAAAAAATGCATTCATCTCTGTGCTGCTTTGTTCTGATGAGCTGGAAGCACTTAACATGCATGACTTTATCACTCATCCTGATAAATGTCCAAAATCCTCTTTAATATCTGTCCAATCAGAGAGCAGGATGGCCAGGCCTCAGGTGGGAACGACTTTGGTAGTGATGATTGGATCTTCACCATCCGAGAGAAGGACCCCAAGAAGCTGCAGAATGGGGATGGCCAGTCAGGAACAACAGATCAGGTCAGCCATGAATGGATTTTTGTTTAGTTTTTAAATTTTTTAATTTGACACTTCATCTGGCTCCTTAGCCAGCTCCATTTTCCTACTTTGACGTAGCGTATCTGCAGCTTATGCGCACTTTACTGTGATAAAAAGTTGTGATTTTATTTGGGGAAATTGAGAATTTTTTTGTTTTTTAATCCCCTGTAAGTGCACTTCTTTATTTTCTTTTAACACAGAAAAAAGACATTCCAAAGAGGCCTTATTCACAGAGCCTGGCCACTGTTATCTCTCCTGCATTATCTGAGGTAAGCAGCTTCATGTGGACGATCAGCTGAGTAGTTGTTCTCCTCCACAGCCATCACTTCTCACTCGGTCTGACTCGTGTAGCTGTGGTGGATTTCTGCAAACTATAGACGAGACTTGTTTTTCACACTGAATATTTTGGGAACTGTAATTTGTGTGTGACTCATTCTTTCGCTCACATAGTTTTTGGTGTTGTCCAAATGAACTTTGCTGCGTTTCCATGGTTTTCAAGCGGGGCTTCCATTGAGTAATTTCCCTTTGTCTGTTTCACTCATCTAAACATTCAAATTAATTGACTAAACTCAATCAAACAAGCAGTTTTATTTTGTTTTTACATTTTGAGTGACTGCGTTTTCAGAACATACGCGGTATATAAAGATAAACAACATGTCACCACTTCTTCCTGTTGTGCAAAATTAATGCTCAACCATTTCTAGCTCCTTAGATGTGTAGTTTTGTATTGTATCTTTGTGTCATTAGATTAACAAAGTGTGTGGCTCCTTCCCTGTGTTCTACCTCCCAGCTGAAGGCACGACAGGAACAGGTGAACGGGAACCCCTTGGTCCTGGATGAGCTGAAAGAGGCTATTCTGCTGGCTGAGGAGGCCTACCCTGGCATCTCTGATTCATTGGTTGCTCACATGGTGCACAGGCTCCAGAGGTAACAGCTTCCCTCAGATTTAGTGCTCAGAAGTCAGTAACTGTACAAAGCAGAAGATGCCATTAATCTGTTTTATACTTGTCTCTTCTTTCTTCCAGTTTCTCCACAAGCAAGACATCCACTTCCTCCACTTAGTGATTGGTTCTGTCCCAGCCCTGCTCTCCCAAGCCCCTACCCCCCCATCCAACACCACAGCCAGATCAGAGGGTTCAAAGTCAGGGGTGATGTCATTCAATACCAGCTGACCACATGTGACCTCTTTGTGTAGGCGGGGTGCTAACCTGGCCTATAAAAATGACTGAACTCCAAAGCAGAGGAAAAGAAGGAACCTCTGGAGAGCTTCTTTTATTCAGTAATAAGGAGAAGTTAAGGGGGCAGCAAGACCCACTGGAAAGGCTTTGATGGGACAAACTCAGTCAGAGTGATGTCAGCGATGCTGGGCTCTGTGTCGAGGAGACTCCTCCAGCCTCACACAGCAGAGTCCACAAGGAGCCAAAAAATCTCCCCAAAATCCACAACAAGACTTCAGCCACCCCACCCCTCCCCCCCTCCCAAAGTAGGAATCATATCCCCCCAAACTTCTGAAAGCATGCTTGATGAACCTGCAGGGTTATTATCTTAGTGTGCAAGCTGTGTGTGCGTGCGTGCGCGTGTACCTGTGACTGCGTGTTCATGTGTTCTCTCACGTAAGTAAGACTCCCTGCTTAGGCAAATTGCAGCATTCATAAGGAAACCTCAGGTAAAGTGCTTTAAGTGGAATTTGTCCTCCAATGGCGCGGGGGGTGGGGGGCCATGCTGTACATGAATACAAGTTGTCATTACGGGAATTGAATCACTGTGTACAAAATGGTCATGCGCATTTTGTAGATACTGATAATGTTTAAAAGCAGATATTTAAAGTTACTCCAACAGTAAGAACAGAAAATGCCTTGCCTTTACAGATACACACAAATCTGTGTTCTGGCATTACATCACAGTTTTCTTTGACTTATCAGTGAGTGAGATTCATCAGTGTTTTTGGGTTTTTTTCCAAAGTGACTTGGTTTCAGTCTCACATTTCAATCACTTGCTGAATCAAACTAACTTTGTTACTAAGCTGACTTTGTTTAGTGGCAGAAGAATTTCCTTTGTTTCTTTAGTCAGGAGGAAAACTGCTACCTGTACTTACGTTTAGACAATTAAAGTCAGTCTTGAAATTTTGTAGGTCAAGATGAAGTTAGGACAATTACAAAGAGGAACCTTTAGGGGTGATCGAATGCTGATATGTGAAGTATTATTATTCCTCGGCTTGTAATTTCTCCTTAGCAGTGTTTAGAAACTCAACATGGAGATGAGGAAAAAATGGCAAGGCCCCAAGAAGGCAATCAATCCACACAAAACTTTGCTCATGGCCAAATTAAACTATTGATCAGCACAAGCCAAGCTGCAGAATCCAATGCCATCTTTATTATCCTCACACATTTCTGTTCTCACCTCCACACCGTGCTATAGAAGTGCCATGTCTTCTTTTATGCTTTCACCAGATATTTGTAGTATGATTTGCACCTTTTTTTTCTAATTTTCAGATCAGTTTTTTTGCACTTTGAAAGTGTGTCAAGTATTTAAAGAAACCTGTAAAAAAAAAAAAAAAAATTGCTAATAGCCATGTTTTACTATATATGTTTACTTAAGAGTTCCAGAATTTACTACTGTGCTAATGCAGCAATAATGTTGGTGAGTTGCATCAAGACGCACTTGTCAACACAGGGACTGAAAGAAATTAAGAAATATGTGATATTTTTATAACTGCAAAGAGTTGAGTATGGAAATATGGAATGCTTTATGGATATCAGCACCTGCCTCTGGCAACAACAAAAAAAAATCTGTAACTTACAGAAAAACATATGCTACGAAAATAACAAAATGTGTACATTTGGTCTCCTTTATCATAGCTGACAGTTTATAATACTGTATATAATCTTTGCTTGTGTCATTTGAGAATCCCCAAGTTAAATTTAAGCTCCTTATAAGCTTTCAAAGTGACATGAGAAATAAAGATCTAATCTAACTGAGAACATAATGGCCACATTTACTTTTCAGGAGTTGGTGTTTGTAGACTGGAAACTCCTTCAACACCATACAGGAATTTAGTTACTCCACTTCCCCTACCATTGTGCCACATTCACAAGTGTTTCTAAAGGATGCTAAAGCAATTCCCCAGCATGGTAAAGTATACATTTGCTTGTTTGTTTTTAGGTAGGAAAGAAAAAGTGCTGTTCTTATTCAAAATTCCCAGAACACAGAAGGGGAGCTCCTGGCAGTATGGGATAGTAACTGCCTCAAAATAGCCACAGTGACTGGAGCACGTTGGTCGACAGCTACAGTGAAAGATAATTAAAACTGCAGTAGAGACACTACACAACATAAACCTGTTAATGCAACAATAGGTTTGTTCTTGATCACCAGATCTGGCAAGTGCATCTACTAGGAGGCTGAGGCAGTATTTTATTTACTGACATTAAATGTCAGTGAGACCAGAGAAATGACAAACTGAGCTATATTTACTACAGTCAGTGTCCTCTTTTTAAAGCTAAATAATTAGCACCAAGTAATTACCCAGATATGATATACCATTTCTAATAGTTCAAGAGTATGATTTATTGTAATCACAATAACTTGTATGTTTTTTTGTGGTAAACACTTTGGGCAAGAATGGTGAACACTACCTTCTTGCACTGAAAGACAAATCCACCCAGTCATCAAACTAGCTGCAATCATTTGTATTTGAAGGCATATTCAGTTACAGAATTGTAAGAACGTAGACACTGATTTTAAATGATGTCATTGCATATGTGGAAGAAACCACCGCTGACATAGATGTTTAGTGTCAGAGCATTGGAACATTGAATAGCCACAACATGACAGTGTTCTTCTAGCCCAAAATTAATTCAGACTTTCAATAACAAAGATTTCTTACTGAGGAAGCTGTGTGTGGTGTCAGATTATCTCCTGTTAATATTGTTTATGTATAAAATACCAACAGCATATTACAATACATACATCACTGCACTTTGAAATAAATACAAATATTGGGATGATTTCTCTGTAATTATGCATGTGTAAAAACATGAAAGACAAAATTAGTTGAAGATAATAAAGCTCAGTGCAAAATAAATCATGTCAAATTTACAACAGTTCAACTATAGATGACAAACCTATGAATGGATTTTAATTATATGAGCTGATATGCGGATAATCAGCTTCTGTGCTATTCAGTGCCATTTCACTCGGGTCACTCTAGCTGCTACATGTCCAACTGTGAGCTGATTTCTCTGACAAATTGACCAAAATGGCACAGGCACTCTGAGACATGAAAGACAAAATCCAGCAGAAGAGAGGGGAAAGCCATAGTGAGGGAGTTGCTTTAGATCTTTGTCTGTTTGGTGCACTCGTCATCAGAGCTGGAATCAGAACTCCCCCTGTCCTCTTTGTGGCTCTCAGCTGAGCCTTTCCTGGGCATGTCGAAGTTTTTCCTCTTCTCCTTCTCTTCAGGCTCCATTTCATCAAACTGGGCCTCTATCTTGGTTGGGTCAGTGTAGGTGTAAAAATAGGCCATGATGGCAAAGGTGATACACACCAACACCAGCAAGGAGGCAAAGAGAATGTACTCGGCCCACTGGTGAAGAGAAACACAAAAAAGTGTTCATTTGGAGCTTGGTATAAAGGGTGAGAGACTGCATCACCAGTCATAGGTTGTTCTGAAATTCTTCACTGTACTTCTGGTGTACCTTATTGAACTCAACCTGTGTTGTTCTTGTCCATGAAACGCAAGTACAGCAACTTTCAGACATTTATATCAGTTAAAATAAACCTGCCCAAGGTCAGTGAGCACAGTATGCATATGCATCCACTCACCTGATCTTCTAGCGTTGCAGCCTCAGCAACAATAAGCACAATGATGTTACCTACGGCAACGGTTAACAGCCAGCCAGCCTGCAGCACAGACTTCATGTTGCTGGGTGCCTGGATAGCAAAAAGCAGTATCCCAAATTATAAGTAACATCAAGAATGACATCATCAGTCCTCGGGTTGCATGTTGCATTCTCTAGGCAGCTGGCACAGACCTTATTATCAAATGAGAAAAGTTAAGGAGAGCACCCTCTACCTGTGAGTAGGAGAACTCGAGGCCTGTCACAGAGAAGACGACCTCTCCTGTAGTCATGAGGAAATACTGAATGATCTGCCAGGCCATGTGCACAGAGTTAGGCTTCATGTCCATCACTGCCTTGATGTTCTCTGAGCACTGGAGCATACAGAGAGGTATGCATGTATTAGCTGCTTCCAACAAACACTGAAACCATGATGTGACTCAGGGTGGATTTACATGTTACCCTTTCTCCAAATGTGAAAGTGGATGGGATGATCAGTGTATAAGAGCTGCCAAAGCCCAGCTCCTGAGTGTAGACGCAGCTTTCTCTATTATCCTTGATCATGAACTCAGCTCTGCCATATTAAAGAAAACCACCAGTCAAAACAGTATAGTATAACCATATAGAATTTTCATATGAATGAGAAATCAGTCTTACTTTCCATGTGAAACACTGAGATATTCTGACATGTTGCTGGTAAAGTTGAACACCTTGTCACGCACGGTTACATTCAAAACTGAGCCAAAACCATTCAAAACTCTGCGGAAGGACAGTTCAAAAACAGAAAAGATCAAATTATAAACAAAAGAATTTAATACCAAGGTCTAACTCATCATACACGATAAAACAGTGGGAAGGAAACTGTTTTAACAGGAAGAAACCTCCGGCAGTAATGTAAAATGTATGAGTAACTTTAAAAAAACAAAAACAACAAAACACTTGCCTTATAGCATTTTCACCCTTTTCTGGCTTTGAAGTTATGTCGTCGAACTGGAGAAAAAAAATATTTTAGCATCTCACATTCACTGTATCGTTTTCATCTCAGCTGTCTCAACGTACATGTAAGTTTTTACAAATATGTTATTCTTCCATCAACAAAATGCTTCATTCCTCTGTGCTTTTACCTTGAAAGTCTACATGTTAAGTAAAGGCTGCAAGAGCTTTAATCTGAAAAATCTTTAGGAATTATACCAAGGAGATTGGAGGAAAAAAGGCCAAGTTCATGCTCCCAATATTAAGAATTTTACAGTAAAATTTTCCCAGCTTTGCTTCAGGGTTGGCCAGGTGTTTTTACCTTTTCAAACCCAAGCTTGGATCCCTGAATGATAGCAATGGTATTCCGAGTGCCATTAGCCAAATTGACGGTATTTTGTTGCCCAGACTCCAGAACCAGTGTAAACTGGTTATGAAAGGTCAGATAATCCTCATTAGCCTGTAAGAGAAAACAATTGCCAATATCAGAAAATTTTTCAAACTTGCATCTGTTCATAGTGTCTGGGAATAGTTTCTTGTGTTGGCTAGTATACCCCAAAACCTTTCAAGGAAATAGTTTCGTTATCAGCTTGAATCTGTAGATCCCTGTTAACCATGTTGATGAACTTCACTTGGCTTTCAGTACTTGATGGGAAGTCAGGCAGGGTTTCCTAAAAGAAAAATGGAATTTTGCATCATACGATGCATGTTTAATAAGTTGCCAAAAGTGTGCTTGGGGTTTTTTTTTGTGTTACACTCACATCAATCTGTATCTGGAGCAGGGCAGCAGCCACAAACGCGAGAGCAGCTAGGAACATCCCCACTGTTATCCTCCTTAAAGGACTGCAGAACACACACACTTGATATCCTCTTTATATCACTATCCTATATTCAGCCACATGGAACAGTGTTTACAGGAAGTTATTTTATAGGAGGCATTTACTTTATTCTATTTGTCTTTTTGAAGGCTTAAAGTAATTGCTTATTTAAAGATTTCTACAGTTTGAACACATTTTATAATTTGGTGATGTGATTTGTTTACAGTTATGTAATCTACAGACTGTTTATGCAACTAATTAAACAGTTGTTTTTGTTAGTTTGCTTTGTTTTCTTTTATTACAAAAAATAAATTATAATTAAATAAAGATAACAAGCTACGATGTAGTACATTAATTAGTTGCCATGTGAACCAATTATTTAAAAGGTTACTGTAAAGAAATAAAGACCCTAAAATATATATATTAACAAAAAATATTAATTGTGCTAATTCATCAAACAACTATTTTCTTACACAGTATAACAATATACATTAATATAAATTATAAGATGACTAATGGATAGTAAATATGAATTTTGTTTTCATTCTAGAATGTAAAATGGTATCGATTAAACAAAATGAAGACGGAACAAAACACTCACGTGAAGTTAAAGCACTTGGAAATCAGAGGGTAGATCAAAGTGTCCATGACTGGCACCAGAATCAGGATCAAGATAGGATTGACAGTCTGGTGGGAAGAGAGTGATGCTTAAGCCATGTTCACACACACAGTGTGGTTTTGAGCATTGCTTTATATCACAATCATGCATTCAGGACATTATGCTAAACCAGCACCATCATCTAAACCACTGGCTGATTCTTACAAGGATTTGTTGACAATCCCAGACTCTCCCAATGCTGTCAGCTCTTCATGCATGAAAAATGCTTAATTTAATCAGGTCAAAGTCAGATGTAATCAAGCCCAGTATCTCACCTGCATCTGATCAGGCTGGATTGTAATCGCTCCCTATTGGGAAAAGAAGAGAAACAGAGTCTCATTAATATCATCCATTTCTGTGGTTTGAGGTCACAAGGTGTTATACCTGTATTTAACTGGGTTTTTGCATCAAAACATTAAAACATAACACTTGCAAAGTTGCCGTTCATTGTGGTCGCCTGGAAGGTCCATCTTGAACCCTGTGAAACAAACACAGTTGTCATTTTTTTCCTGTCACCGGATTTTGCTTCAATCCTTCATTTCAGTTTTAAGCCATCTCAAGGCCATATACCGTATTTTTCAGACCATAAGGCGCACCGGATTATAAGGTGCACTGTCGATTTTTGAGAAAATTAAAGTGTTTTAAGTGTGCCTTATAGTTCGGAAAATACGGTAAATGTGGGATTTACCTATATTATAAGGTAAAAGTAACTCATTCACTCAAGACAGTATGTTCCTAACACTGGATTCAGGTGCTAGTTATTCATAGTCTCACGCATGCACACATACCTGCTGGTCAAAGAGAGCCCAGAACATAGGCAGAGGGATGTAGAGGAACAGCACCTTCAATGCCATCTTCACCTGAGCAATCAGGAGTTTCTACACCAAAAATAAGAAAATGATAAATCTACGGCCATGCTGTTTGTATTTGCATGTGCCTGTGCTCCACTTACATTATATTTCTCCTCAGCCCAGTCCATCCAGTGTTCTCTCTTAGGATACTGAGAAGAACGATGCCTGAAACGGTTTTTGACGGCAAACTACAAACAGCAGAAAGACAATTGCAAAATAATGACTGTAACTGTACAGCAGGAGATTCAAATGGGATTCACTTTTAAGCTAGAAAGACACTGGAACCACCTACCCCGATGCACTTGCAAACTTTCACAATGATGTTGCCCTGCGGGGGGTTCCTATTGTACATGGGACTTCCAACAATGAACACAACTGCAAACACACACACACACGACACATACAGGTGTTACAAAAGTAACAGGAAATTATAAATGACAATATTGTTTCACTAGTTATCTCTTTATGGTGCAACTTTCTTAGAAAACACAGTTTATGGTAACTACTAGGTTTTTTTAGCGGCTTGGTTAGAATTTCTGTAACAAGCACTCACTACTTAGCTACAATTTGTCAACACTTAATGAAGGATACGTCATCGAAAAGAAGCATTAATTTGCTTATTACAGCAAACAAGAATTTTTTATAATAAAATCCTTACTCAGAGCTACCACCATGAGCGCAGCAGGGACACCGAAGGCCAGCGGATAGCACTCTTGCTGGATGTGAATACCACATGTCTGAGCTGAAGATGTAAGGACACAAAAATCTGTTTGTGACCCAGCGGTATATTTTATTTTCTGTGATCAGTTTGAGTGTTGTGGCTCTACCTCTGAGAATGGGAGTAATCAGAGTGGAGATGAGACTTCCAGCATTAATGGACAGGTAAAAGATGGAGAAAAAGGTGCTTCTCTGTTTCTCCTGTGGGGCACAGCATTATATTGCACACTTATTTCCTTAGATAATTTAGCCATGTCATTAACATTATGGATTAATCTTTGTCCCCGGCCTTGAAGAGTGTAATAAAATTACGGGGGCACTTGTGCTTGCGATCAAGTAGTTAATAAAAAGCTAGCAGGAACGAAAAAACACAGATAAACAAAGTGCTGACCGAGTACAGCTGATAACTTAGGGAGGTGTAGCTTTAACTGCTGTGTGCAAAGGACAGTCAGTGTATGTTGTCATGTATATATTTGGTGTGTGTATAATTACATGTAAAAGTACATCTCTTTGTTGCTGCATGAATTTGTGTGTGGTTTTGGTTGTCGTGTTGTTTTATAATAACATATATGGTCACAGATGTCGAGACTGAGATTCACGTCAAGGTGGCTATGTCCGTCTTTTATATACAGTCTGTAATGAACGTGTAAAACTCCTGGACTCTTTGAAAAAAAAGAGGTGTTTCTGGCAAGTTCCACTCTCTGCAGTAAGTAACACGTATCTTTGAGCACCGTCTGACCTGATGATCTTCAAACTGGTCCCCTCCAAAAGCAGCCACACAGGGTTTGATGCCTCCTGTTCCCAAGGCAATAAGGAAGAGACCCAGCATGGACAAAGCTCTGGGGGCAAAACAAAGTACAGACAGATGTTCATTTGTCTGACAGTGTGGATCCAGTGCATTTCTATTATGCCAGTCATTTCTGGGTGTGTTTAGCTCACACGTGTAAGGTCATGTTGTCAGGGGTGCCATCCTTGTTAGCATCTGTGATGTCCTGGATAGCACTTACAGCCATGACGACCTGTCCCACTGCATAAACAATGGACAGGTAGACAATCGTCCTACACAGAGGAAAGAGGACAAGGGATGTGTGAGGCACTGAGCAGATAAAGGTAAGATAGACAAGGATCAAAACTCCAAGGTTAAACACTTTAAACATTTAAACTGAGTCTTCATGCAAATACTGAAACTGAATACAAGCAAATTATAGGTTGGTGTCTTTTCATGTATTGATTTGATTTTATTGAGAAGCTCACTTGAACTTCCCGAGCCATGAGTCTGCCACAATAGCTCCCAGGATGGGCGTTAGGTAGCAAAGAGCCACAAATGTGTGGTAGATGGTGGTGGCAAAGTCTTCATCCCACCTAAGGAAGTACTTGAAGTACAACACCAGCACAGCTGCAGACAGCAAGAAGAGAGGAAGGCAGGGAGAGGGGGGAGCACAAAGGAAAAAGTTAATTGAGTTGAAGCTTACTCTACATTATAAAAATCCATTCTGCGTGTTAAGTAAAAAAAATAAAGTAATTATAAGTGTCAAAAATCTAGTGGAAAGTTATACATGCACAGTAGCATAAAAACATCCTTAAACAGCATACAGTAAATACTTGATTAAATCAACTTTCAGGTGAAGAAAAATAACATCAGAACCCAATGAAGCCACTCACTTCGCATCCCATAATAGGAAAACCGCTCACAGAACTCATTAACTACGATGAAAAAGATGCTCAGTGGGTAGCCGAAGATTGTGACCTGTTAAAGGGGAAAGGAGAAGGTCTGCAGCGTTTAATCCTCACGGATATTGCAACAAGATCAAAGCACTGTGTATTGTCAGTACAAAAGGATGAACTGCGGTGCAACTTGAACTTACACTTCTTTTCTTGGGCTTCGTTATCTTTTCAACTGCGGAAAGAAGTTATCATAAGTCCCATATAACTTATATACTTATGGAAACAAAGTAGAAACCAAATACGGAAAAAAGAATAATCTGTGTGTCAGGAAATATTTCTTTAAAAAAAATAAAGAAATCCCGCTCACATAGCTCTATACTCCAGATTGAGACTCACCTGCCATGGCTGCTGTGCTCTGTGTCGACCTTGGGTCCCAAATTCTCTGACTGAATCTTTGAACAAAAGACAGAGAGAGACTAGTGACTCCTGTCTAGATCCTCGACACTAAGACTAAGTCAACATGACCAGGTCCTTATGTAACCTCCTATCAACAATTCTGCGACGCCCACTGATGCTAGACTGTGAAACCAAGTACCATCTCCCAATTTGCCCTTCTCAGCATCATTGTTATCACAAGTGACTGTGCCAACCCCTAATTATCTGATGACTCAAAGAACTCAGGTGCAATAAGAGGCACGGTTAGAACAGCTGATAACGGGGACAATACTGTACAATGCTTTTCCTTTTTGCTTTCAGGTTCCATTATCACTACTAGTTCTTAGAAACTGCACATTCGGGCATTGCATTCTCTTAAAACCTCATTAGCCCTGTTTAGCTTCACATCAATCAACCACAACATTAAAACAGGCAGGTAAAGTGAATACAGGTGGAGCAAATAACAAGCGATTGTGTCATTATGATGCAGTGACCTGCTGGGAAAGCGTTGTCCAGGCATTCACCCAGCTACACATTTTTGCAGACCAAAGACAACCTGTCAATGTCTGATTGATCATGTGTACAGGTTTTTATCACGATTTCTAAACTGGTGATGGTGTTTGCCACCTAGAGAGGGAATACAGTTGAAACGTTTCAATCTGCAACAGGTAGACTTTTTGAAGACTCCTTTTTCCTGGGACGGACAGGATTAGAAATGAATAAGAGGCATAGCTTAGGTTTGGAGGATTTGGAGATGAATGAAAGAGCTGCAGAGGACAGATAGTGGTATATCAGGAGATGGATGTTGCAGACTAAGCTGCCAAGAGGAAAAGAAGAAAATCAAAGAGAAAGTTAATAGATACAGTAGAAGAGGGCATGTAGCTTGGTTTGATGTACAAGAGGATAGGGTAAGATGGAGGCCCAAAAACTGCTGTGGCAACCTGTAGTTGCAGGTCATAGCCTTAAATTAGTTTATGTTAGCTAACTAGAGACTGAATCAATAACTCAAAGGAAAATAACGACACTAAAACAGAAGATCAGTTTGAGGGAATCACTTATTGGGCTGCAACATTAGCCATACTCTCCACTTTACTGTCTTTAGCAATAAGTAGCTGTAGGTTGTTTGGATAGCAGCCATGGGCAGTGATCCCCTCAAACTATTTAGTTTTACTGTTATTTCTCTCCGAGTTCTCTTGTGTCACCAGTCTATTATAGCCGCAACCAACCACATGAGGTCATTTTAAAACTGAAAACACTTATTTCTTAAATCCATCTTCACAGACAGAGTTACATATGGGTCAGGGATATAAATTACCCTTTGTATGTGTAGAACAGTAAAATTATCAGATAAATAAGATACTGTCATGAATGTTATTCATTCTGTGAATTATCTTTGGGCTGATGAAGTATCTTAAAAATGATTGGATTCTACTGCCATTACAGTAGCCACTTGACTTCCTGCTATTGCTTTAAACTAGTTTGCTTTAATGTTGTTTTGTGGGGGAAATCACAGATCCCTAGTTTGTATCTAGCGTCCTTCTGGTAGGTATTTGGTTGACATTGAGATGCGTGACCTCAGGTCTTCAGTACATGGATGGGCCAGGTGTGCTAGAGCTTCCATGTGGAAAGATTGGAGATTCTAAACCTCATTATCCTGCATGTTTTGTGGCAAACACTCAGACACTTTCGCTCTCTTCGCACACAGCAATTTTTGTCATCATGTGTCTCATTGTTTTTCAGTGCGCTTTATTACAGATGCAAAAGTTGGATAGTTTTGTCTTCTCCTGTCAGCTCCGGTATTGTACAACCACATATACTAATGTGAACAATAGAATAACACTAAAATAAACGTAATAAAAAGGACTAATAAGTGGACCCTATAAGGAGTCATTAACACGCCTCTTGGCAAAGCAAATGTTTGGTACAGCAAAGCATTCAGACCATGATTCTGCTAGCTAAAACTGCAGGACAGGATGTTTTGTTATATTACAAACCTGCTAAACAATAAATTAGAAGCACAAAGTTACCATTTCTGTATAAAAGTAAAAACAACAAAAAGCATATAGAAAGGACAAAGAAGTATGAATCCCTGCACTTCATTAAAGACAATCACACACAGCATGAAACATTAGCAGGACTCACAGCAGACACATGATGCTCAGCTGCCCAAATCTCTGAATGACACCATGAGGAGTTTGTTCAGCAAACAAATGAGAGGTTGTTTTTGTGGGGGGCGGGGGGGTTTTTTGGTGTGGTGGTAGTGTTGTTGAGGGGATGGGGGATAGTAGTGATTACAGGTAGGATTAGTTGGCCTTTTACAGGGCAGTGTGGATTTTACCAGAGTCGCATCCTAAATTCACTATGAACTCTTCAATGAGCGTGCCACCAACTGCAGCACAGGCATCCATTCACTTTCACACTGAAAAACCTGGAAGAAAATTTAAAGGGTGAAGGCATGAAAATAAGAAGTGTCAGTTTCATTGCTTAAGTAATGACCCTATGAAATTCAATTATATTTTATTAGTACCCGACTACAACACTTACTTCCACTGCTGTAACAAAAGAATTTCACAAATATGGTGTTTTCTTATCTAGCCAAAATACAACGGAGTAGAAAAACTACTGTAACTGTAGAGCGATGTTACATCCCCAAGATAGAAGTATAGGGGTGGGTATATATATATATATATATATATATATATATATATATATATATATATATGTGTGTGTCTAGAATAAAGTTGAACCATTGTTGCATTTTTTGCTTCTTTATTCAGTAATAGTCATGATAGGACAAAACACAGGTTGTGACAGCCTTAACATCTTGTTGGCAAATATCTCAGATGTGACCTTTGCAATCAGACAGCAAAAGAGTTCCAGCAACACTGGTGCTAAGTCATCACATCAGATACAGATGGAATTATTTAGGTAATTATTTTCTTAACAGCTGTAAACTTTGATGAAATTTGATATGCTGCAGATACAGGAGTGTGGTATTTCAGCACTGATCTTTTTTTCATACAATAAAAAAACAATTAAAGGCAAAGCAAGGAAGTAGGCATTATTATTATTACATGTTTTATTTATTTGTCTTAAACATATGAATGAATGGATGAATCATCATCTAGTAAAAGTCTTGTGTTTCTTTTTAAATTTGAATTCACAGATAATAAAAGGCGTCATGACAAAGAAACAAAGGGGTAGCTTACAAATTGTTACACTCTTGGCTTGCATTGCATTGTCTTTTTCTCTCATGTCTTTGGCAAGAGGGGATAGACTTGGTAACTGTAAAAAAAAATATTGCACATAATGTTGTTACAGAAAATAGGTTAAAACATTTTGGTTCATCTGGCTTTATAAATAGTTTCTATAAATGCCCAATGGCCTAAAATAGAGTGAATAATTCTTTGAAAAGATCAAAGATAAACTCTGATGCTTCTGCACTTTACAAAAAAAGCTCCTGCTATAGCTAGACATGGGGGGAAAATGAAGAAAGAATACTGTGCACCATAGGAATGTATGAATGGTTACAGCGGCACTGATGTCTCACTGTCTTAAACACTCTTTTACAAACACACTATGTGAATGAGATCCCCACAGTTAAAAACAGATCAAGTAGTCAAATACAAAAACACTTAACTTCCTTGTCTGTAGTTTTAACCCCATGATAGTATCCTTTGGGTTGGGCTCTGGACAGAAGAACAAGATAAGACCATGTTGTAAACTGAAGTACTAATACATGCTTGTTAAGTTACATGTGGTTTAACCCTCTTAGAACACAGAAAAGAATAAACAACACATGAAAATGTAGACAGATGATGATATTACAATTGTTGTAAAGGTTTGAAAACCATCTGTATTTAATGGAGTCTCCATAGGAAACAAGAATAATGGGGGGCACACGTGACTTCACTTTATGGTCGCAGCAGGTGGGTGCCCCTCCCTGAGCTTGGTTTTGTCAGAGGTTTTTCCTTCCCACTGTCACCAAGTGTTTGCTCAGTGGGGTTGGGTTTTTCCTCTGTATTATTTTATGGTCTCTGCTTTACAATATAAAGCACCTTGTAGTGATTTGGCGCTATATAAATAAAACAGAATAACATTGAATTGATTTTTCAGGTTATGACCTGGAAAATTTTGAAATCAGATAAAATAGGAGGAAAAACGGTAACAAATTATGTTTTTAGGTAGTGTTACATTCTTTGAAGGTTTTCAGCTGATCCTTCAGGTAGTTTGAACAGTCATTAGTAGTGATGGAGCAGCAATTTTGATGTCAAATATCTCTGTCAGAATATGGTGGTCGAGCCATGTACTGTAGGTTGGCACTGGTTGGTGTGCCAGTGATGGTGTTGAAGATGCCCATAGAAGCAGACAGATTGCTCCTTGGACCATCATCCACTGGGTTTATCTGGAAGAAATGGACTGTTAGGAAGCTTAAAATATACTGTTTGGTTTGTTTTATGTTTAAAAGGAGGTGGGGGATGGAATTAGTGAGGAATGGTCTTTTAAAATTTTCCTTAATCCATGGAAAATCATAAATATCAGGCTACACATGAAGCTGATTCAAGAGGGCATTACATTTCATCTTTGGGAAGGCAGAATTGGGTGCAAATACTATGTCCATGAAGCTGTTAGTCAGTTGCTGTCTATAAATCTTTTACAGTGTAAATAGTTACTTTATTCAATGACACAATCATTATTACCATCCAAGCTGCTCAGGACAGCATAAATAAAGGAGATAGGAAACATGGTTAGTAAAGGTTAGAGTAAAAGAACTGCAGCACAGGACAGCACTTTTTGTCATGCAATTAAATATAAAATTACACATTGACAAACACCCTCATAACAAAATATATGTGTAGATAAGTGTAGATGAAGCGTGCAGATGTGAATACAAGTAAAATCTGACAGACCAGGTGCAACTTGATTCTTCACACGGAACAAAACTTTATAAATAAAATATTTAGCAGTTATGAGGTATCTCAGAGCCATCACATGCTGTGATTATTCATCATTCTTCAGTGTTTCCACCTGTTCGTGCATGATGTTCGACAGCTCCCTCGTCAGATTCCTGTAGTTGGCTTTCATCTCATCATGATACTCTTGCTGGTCTTCTTTAATCAGCCGCTCATTAACGCTAAGCGCTTGACCGCAGGCGTCCACAAACTGCCTGAAAAGAGAGGCATGAAAAAACTCAAAGCAAAGCAACAAGCGCAAAATAGTAATATGCAATACAGAAAGACGAGCATCCAACCTCTGTAGCCAAGCTCACTAAGGCACAATGTAATCATAGTAATATTGGGCATGTTATAGTGTGTGGGAAGAAGGTTTTCTGTGAGTACCTAAAGACCTCTTTGAGCTGTTTGACTTTGTTGTCTGGATATTTCTTGGCACTGCTGCTGTCTAGGAAGGCTTTGGCATAAGCAAGAGGACCAGCATTTACCTGAAAAATCAAAATCAAAGACTGTTAATTCTAGATTAAAGGAATAAAATAATTAATGATAAAGTAAAAATGATTATAACCTTGTGATTTTGACTCTACCTGAACACTGATGCTGCCTTGGAGCTTGAGCTGCAGGCGTATCATGTCCACTTCAGAGGCCGAGCACAGCTGTCGCAACTCATTCACCTTGGCACTCATCTCATCTATGGCCACTTCTATGGGGCTCAGGTCAGTTTGGTGTTGGTACATGACTGCTATACGC